>NW_028188977.1:132500-145000 GCF_054131305.1 Coturnix japonica
TTTTTCGGCTCTAAGCCTGCTTTTCTTGGTTTTTTTCCTTTCTAACCTTCCTTTTCTTGGTTTTCTTCTGCTCTAACCCTGTTTTTCTTGGTTTTCTTCAGTACTTACCCGGCTTTTCTTGGTTTTCTTCCGCTCTAACCCTGTTTTTCTTGGTTTTTTTCGGCTTTAATCCTGCTTTTCTTGGTTTTCTTCCGTTCTAACCCTGCTTTTCTTGGTTTTCTTCCGCTCTAACCCTGCTTTTCTTGGTTTTCTTCCGCTCTAACCCTGCTTTTGTTGGTTTTCTTCCGCTCTAACCCTGTTTTTCTTGGTTTTCTTCCTTTCTTACCCGGCTTTTCTTGGTTTTCTTCCGCTTTAATCCTGCTTTTCTTGGTTTTTTTCGGCCTGAACCCTGTTTTTCTTGGTTTTCTTCCGCTCTAACCCTGTTTTTCTTGGTTTTCTTCGGCTCTAACCCTGCTTTTCTTGGTTTTCTTCCGTTCTAACCCGGCTTTTCTTGTTTTTTTTCGACTCTAACCCTGTTTTTCTTGGTTTTCTTACGCTCTAACCCTGTTTTTCTTGGTTTTCTTCCGTTCTAACCCTGTTTTTCTTGGTTTCCTTCCGTTCTAACCCGGCTTTTCTGGGTTTTCTTATTTACTAACCCGGCTTTTCTTGGTTTTTTTCGGCTCTAACCCTGTTTTTCTTGGTTTTCTTCCGTTCTAACCCGGCTTATCCTGGTTTTCTTCCGTTCAAACCCGGCTTTTCTTGGTTTTCTTCTGTTCTAACCCTGTTTTTCTTGTTTTTTTTCGGCTCTAAGCCTGCTTTTCTTGGTTTTCTTCCGCTCTAACCCTGCTTTTCTTGGTTTTTTTCCTTTCTAACCTTCCTTTTCTTGGTTTTCTTCTGCTCTAACCCTGTTTTTCTTGGTTTTCTTCAGTACTTACCCGGCATTTCTTGGTTTTCTTCCGCTCTAACCCTGTTTTTCTTGTTTTTTTTCGGCTCTAACCCTGCTTTTATTGGTTTTCTTCAGCTCTAACCTTGTTTTTCTTGGTTTTCTTCGGCTCTAACCCTGCTTTTCTTGTTTTTCTTCTGTTCTAACCCGGCTTTTCTTGGTTTTCTTCTGCTCTAACTCTGTTTTTCTTGGTTTTTTTCGGCTCTAACTCTGTTTTTCTTGGTTTTCTTCCGTTCTAACCCGGCTTTTCTTTGTTTTCTTCTGTTCTAACCCTGTTTTTCTTGGTTTTTTTCGGCTTTAAGCCGGCTTTTCTTGGTTTTCTTCCGCTCTAACCCTGCTTTTCTTGGTTTTCTTCCGTTCTAACCCGGCTTATCCTGGTTTTCTTCCGTTCAAACCCGGCTTTTCTTGGTTTTCTTCTGTTCTAACCCTGTTTTTCTTGTTTTTTTTCGGCTCTAAGCCTGCTTGTCTTTGTTTTCTTCCGCTCTAACCCTGCTTTTCTTGGTTTTTTTCCTTTCTAACCCTCCTTTTCTTGGTTTTCTTCTGCTCTAACCCTGTTTTTCTTGCTTTTCTTCCGTTCTTACCCGGCTTTTCTTAGTTTTCTTCTGACCTAAACTTGTTTTTCTTGGTTTTTTTCGGCTCTAACCCTGTTTTTCTTTGTTTCCTTTTGCTCTAACCTTGTTTTTCTTGGTTTTCTTCGGCTCTAACCCTGCTTTTCTTATTTTTCTTCCATTCTAACCCGGCTTTTCTTGGTTTTCTTCTGCTCTAACCCTGTTTTTCTTGTTTTTTTTCGGCTCTAACCCTGCTTTTCTTGGTTTTCTTCCGTTCTAACCCGGCTTTTCTTGGTTTTCTTCTGTTCTAACCCTGTTTTTCTTGTTTTTTTTCGGCTTTAAGCCTGCTTTTCTTGGTTTTCTTCTGCTCTAACCCTGCTTTTCTTGGTTGTTTTCAGCTCTAACCCGGATTTTCTTGCTTTTCTTCCGCTCTAACCCTGCTTTTCTTGGTTTACTTCCGTTCTAACCCTGCTTTTCTTTGTTTTCTTCCGCTCTAACCCTGCTTTTCTTGGTTTTCTTACGCTCTAACCCTGTTTTTCTTGGTTTTCTTCCGTTCTAACCCTGTTTTTCTTGGTTTCCTTCCGTTCTAACCCGGCTTTTCTGGGTTTTCTTATTTACTAACCCGGCTTTTCTTGGTTTTTTTCGGCTCTAACCCTGTTTTTCTTGGTTTTCTTCCGTTCTAACCCGGCTTATCCTGGTTTTCTTCCGTTCAAACCCGGCTTTTCTTGGTTTTCTTCTGTTCTAACCCTGTTTTTCTTGTTTTTTTTCGGCTCTAAGCCTGCTTTTCTTGGTTTTCTTCCGCTCTAACCCTGCTTTTCTTGGTTTTTTTCCTTTCTAACCTTCCTTTTCTTGGTATTCTTCTGCTCTAACCCTGTTTTTCTTGGTTTTCTTCAGTACTTACCCGGCTTTTCTTGGTTTTCTTCCGCTCTAACCCTGTTTTTCTTGGTTTTTTTCGGCTTTAATCCTGCTTTTCTTGGTTTTCTTCCGTTCTAACCCTGCTTTTCTTGGTTTTCTTCCGCTCTAACCCTGCTTTTCTTGGTTTTCTTCCGCTCTAACCCTGCTTTTGTTGGTTTTCTTCCGCTCTAACCCTGTTTTTCTTGGTTTTCTTCCTTTCTTACCCGGCTTTTCTTGGTTTTCTTCCGCTTTAATCCTGCTTTTCTTGTTTTTTTTCGGCCTGAACCCTGTTTTTCTTGGTTTTCTTCCGCTCTAACCCTGTTTTTCTTGGTTTTCTTCGGCTCTAACCCTGCTTTTCTTGGTTTTCTTCCGTTCTAACCCGGCTTTTCTTGTTTTTTTTCGACTCTAACCCTGTTTTTCTTGGTTTTCTTACGCTCTAACCCTGTTTTTCTTGGTTTTCTTCCGTTCTAACCCTGTTTTTCTTGGTTTCCTTCCGTTCTAACCCGGCTTTTCTGGGTTTTCTTATTTACTAACCCGGCTTTTCTTGGTTTTTTTCGGCTCTAACCCTGTTTTTCTTGGTTTTCTTCCGTTCTAACCCGGCTTATCCTGGTTTTCTTCCGTTCAAACCCGGCTTTTCTTGGTTTTCTTCTGTTCTAACCCTGTTTTTCTTGTTTTTTTTCGGCTCTAAGCCTGCTTTTCTTGGTTTTCTTCCGCTCTAACCCTGCTTTTCTTGGTTTTTTTCCTTTCTAACCTTCCTTTTCTTGGTTTTCTTCTGCTCTAACCCTGTTTTTCTTGGTTTTCTTCAGTACTTACCCGGCATTTCTTGGTTTTCTTCCGCTCTAACCCTGTTTTTCTTGTTTTTTTTCGGCTCTAACCCTGCTTTTATTGGTTTTCTTCAGCTCTAACCTTGTTTTTCTTGGTTTTCTTCGGCTCTAACCCTGCTTTTCTTGTTTTTCTTCTGTTCTAACCCGGCTTTTCTTGGTTTTCTTCTGCTCTAACTCTGTTTTTCTTGGTTTTTTTCGGCTCTAACTCTGTTTTTCTTGGTTTTCTTCCGTTCTAACCCGGCTTTTCTTTGTTTTCTTCTGTTCTAACCCTGTTTTTCTTGGTTTTTTTCGGCTTTAAGCCGGCTTTTCTTGGTTTTCTTCCGCTCTAACCCTGCTTTTCTTGGTTTTCTTCCGTTCTAACCCGGCTTATCCTGGTTTTCTTCCGTTCAAACCCGGCTTTTCTTGGTTTTCTTCTGTTCTAACCCTGTTTTTCTTGTTTTTTTTCGGCTCTAAGCCTGCTTGTCTTTGTTTTCTTCCGCTCTAACCCTGCTTTTCTTGGTTTTTTTCCTTTCTAACCCTCCTTTTCTTGGTTTTCTTCTGCTCTAACCCTGTTTTTCTTGCTTTTCTTCCGTTCTTACCCGGCTTTTCTTAGTTTTCTTCTGACCTAAACTTGTTTTTCTTGGTTTTTTTCGGCTCTAACCCTGTTTTTCTTTGTTTCCTTTTGCTCTAACCTTGTTTTTCTTGGTTTTCTTCGGCTCTAACCCTGCTTTTCTTATTTTTCTTCCATTCTAACCCGGCTTTTCTTGGTTTTCTTCTGCTCTAACCCTGTTTTTCTTGTTTTTTTTCGGCTCTAACCCTGCTTTTCTTGGTTTTCTTCCGTTCTAACCCGGCTTTTCTTGGTTTTCTTCTGTTCTAACCCTGTTTTTCTTGTTTTTTTTCGGCTTTAAGCCTGCTTTTCTTGGTTTTCTTCTGCTCTAACCCTGCTTTTCTTGGTTGTTTTCAGCTCTAACCCGGATTTTCTTGCTTTTCTTCCGCTCTAACCCTGCTTTTCTTGGTTTACTTCCGTTCTAACCCTGCTTTTCTTTGTTTTCTTCCGCTCTAACCCTGCTTTTCTTGGTTTTCTTCGGCTCTAACCCTGCTTTTCTTGGTTTTCTTCCGTTCTAACCCGGCTTTTCTTGTTTTTTTTCGACTCTAACCCTGTTTTTCTTGGTTTTCTTACGCTCTAACCCTGTTTTTCTTGGTTTTCTTCCGTTCTAACCCTGTTTTTCTTGGTTTCCTTCCGTTCTAACCCGGCTTTTCTGGGTTTTCTTATTTACTAACCCGGCTTTTCTTGGTTTTTTTCGGCTCTAACCCTGTTTTTCTTGGTTTTCTTCCGTTCTAACCCGGCTTATCCTGGTTTTCTTCCGTTCAAACCCGGCTTTTCTTGGTTTTCTTCTGTTCTAACCCTGTTTTTCTTGTTTTTTTTCGGCTCTAAGCCTGCTTTTCTTGGTTTTCTTCCGCTCTAACCCTGCTTTTCTTGGTTTTTTTCCTTTCTAACCTTCCTTTTCTTGGTTTTCTTCTGCTCTAACCCTGTTTTTCTTGGTTTTCTTCAGTACTTACCCGGCTTTTCTTGGTTTTCTTCCGCTCTAACCCTGTTTTTCTTGGTTTTTTTCGGCTTTAATCCTGCTTTTCTTGGTTTTCTTCCGTTCTAACCCTGCTTTTCTTGGTTTTCTTCCGCTCTAACCCTGCTTTTCTTGGTTTTCTTCCGCTCTAACCCTGCTTTTGTTGGTTTTCTTCCGCTCTAACCCTGTTTTTCTTGGTTTTCTTCCTTTCTTACCCGGCTTTTCTTGGTTTTCTTCCGCTTTAATCCTGCTTTTCTTGGTTTTTTTCGGCCTGAACCCTGTTTTTCTTGGTTTTCTTCCGCTCTAACCCTGTTTTTCTTGGTTTTCTTCGGCTCTAACCCTGCTTTTCTTGGTTTTCTTCCGTTCTAACCCGGCTTTTCTTGTTTTTTTTCGACTCTAACCCTGTTTTTCTTGGTTTTCTTACGCTCTAACCCTGTTTTTCTTGGTTTTCTTCCGTTCTAACCCTGTTTTTCTTGGTTTCCTTCCGTTCTAACCCGGCTTTTCTGGGTTTTCTTATTTACTAACCCGGCTTTTCTTGGTTTTTTTCGGCTCTAACCCTGTTTTTCTTGGTTTTCTTCCGTTCTAACCCGGCTTATCCTGGTTTTCTTCCGTTCAAACCCGGCTTTTCTTGGTTTTCTTCTGTTCTAACCCTGTTTTTCTTGTTTTTTTTCGGCTCTAAGCCTGCTTTTCTTGGTTTTCTTCCGCTCTAACCCTGCTTTTCTTGGTTTTTTTCCTTTCTAACCTTCCTTTTCTTGGTTTTCTTCTGCTCTAACCCTGTTTTTCTTGGTTTTCTTCAGTACTTACCCGGCATTTCTTGGTTTTCTTCCGCTCTAACCCTGTTTTTCTTGTTTTTTTTCGGCTCTAACCCTGCTTTTATTGGTTTTCTTCAGCTCTAACCTTGTTTTTCTTGGTTTTCTTCGGCTCTAACCCTGCTTTTCTTGTTTTTCTTCTGTTCTAACCCGGCTTTTCTTGGTTTTCTTCTGCTCTAACTCTGTTTTTCTTGGTTTTTTTCGGCTCTAACTCTGTTTTTCTTGGTTTTCTTCCGTTCTAACCCGGCTTTTCTTTGTTTTCTTCTGTTCTAACCCTGTTTTTCTTGGTTTTTTTCGGCTTTAAGCCGGCTTTTCTTGGTTTTCTTCCGCTCTAACCCTGCTTTTCTTGGTTTTCTTCCGTTCTAACCCGGCTTATCCTGGTTTTCTTCCGTTCAAACCCGGCTTTTCTTGGTTTTCTTCTGTTCTAACCCTGTTTTTCTTGTTTTTTTTCGGCTCTAAGCCTGCTTGTCTTTGTTTTCTTCCGCTCTAACCCTGCTTTTCTTGGTTTTTTTCCTTTCTAACCCTCCTTTTCTTGGTTTTCTTCTGCTCTAACCCTGTTTTTCTTGCTTTTCTTCCGTTCTTACCCGGCTTTTCTTAGTTTTCTTCTGACCTAAACTTGTTTTTCTTGGTTTTTTTCGGCTCTAACCCTGTTTTTCTTTGTTTCCTTTTGCTCTAACCTTGTTTTTCTTGGTTTTCTTCGGCTCTAACCCTGCTTTTCTTATTTTTCTTCCATTCTAACCCGGCTTTTCTTGGTTTTCTTCTGCTCTAACCCTGTTTTTCTTGTTTTTTTTCGGCTCTAACCCTGCTTTTCTTGGTTTTCTTCCGTTCTAACCCGGCTTTTCTTGGTTTTCTTCTGTTCTAACCCTGTTTTTCTTGTTTTTTTTCGGCTTTAAGCCTGCTTTTCTTGGTTTTCTTCTGCTCTAACCCTGCTTTTCTTGGTTGTTTTCAGCTCTAACCCGGATTTTCTTGCTTTTCTTCCGCTCTAACCCTGCTTTTCTTGGTTTACTTCCGTTCTAACCCTGCTTTTCTTTGTTTTCTTCCACTCTAACCCTGCTTTTCTTGGTTTTCTTCGGCTCTAACCCTGCTTTTCTTGGTTTTCTTCCGTTCTAACCCGGCTTTTCTTGTTTTTTTTCGACTCTAACCCTGTTTTTCTTGGTTTTCTTACGCTCTAACCCTGTTTTTCTTGGTTTTCTTCCGTTCTAACCCTGTTTTTCTTGGTTTCCTTCCGTTCTAACCCGGCTTTTCTGGGTTTTCTTATTTACTAACCCGGCTTTTCTTGGTTTTTTTCGGCTCTAACCCTGTTTTTCTTGGTTTTCTTCCGTTCTAACCCGGCTTATCCTGGTTTTCTTCCGTTCAAACCCGGCTTTTCTTGGTTTTCTTCTGTTCTAACCCTGTTTTTCTTGTTTTTTTTCGGCTCTAAGCCTGCTTTTCTTGGTTTTCTTCCGCTCTAACCCTGCTTTTCTTGGTTTTTTTCCTTTCTAACCTTCCTTTTCTTGGTTTTCTTCTGCTCTAACCCTGTTTTTCTTGGTTTTCTTCAGTACTTACCCGGCTTTTCTTGGTTTTCTTCCGCTCTAACCCTGTTTTTCTTGGTTTTTTTCGGCTTTAATCCTGCTTTTCTTGGTTTTCTTCCGTTCTAACCCTGCTTTTCTTGGTTTTCTTCCGCTCTAACCCTGTTTTTCTTGGTTTTCTTCGGCTCTAACCCTGCTTTTCTTGGTTTTCTTCCGCTCTAACCCTGTTTTTCTTGGTTTTCTTCCTTTCTTACCCGGCTTTTCTTGGTTTTCTTCCGCTTTAATCCTGCTTTTCTTGGTTTTTTTCGGCCTGAACCCTGTTTTTCTTGGTTTTCTTCCGCTCTAACCCTGTTTTTCTTGGTTTTCTTCGGCTCTAACCCTGCTTTTCTTGGTTTTCTTCCGTTCTAACCCGGCTTTTCTTGTTTTTTTTCGACTCTAACCCTGTTTTTCTTGGTTTTCTTACGCTCTAACCCTGTTTTTCTTGGTTTTCTTCCGTTCTAACCCTGTTTTTCTTGGTTTCCTTCCGTTCTAACCCGGCTTTTCTGGGTTTTCTTATTTACTAACCCGGCTTTTCTTGGTTTTTTTCGGCTCTAACCCTGTTTTTCTTGGTTTTCTTCCGTTCTAACCCGGCTTATCCTGGTTTTCTTCCGTTCAAACCCGGCTTTTCTTGGTTTTCTTCTGTTCTAACCCTGTTTTTCTTGTTTTTTTTCGGCTCTAAGCCTGCTTTTCTTGGTTTTCTTCCGCTCTAACCCTGCTTTTCTTGGTTTTTTTCCTTTCTAACCTTCCTTTTCTTGGTTTTCTTCTGCTCTAACCCTGTTTTTCTTGGTTTTCTTCAGTACTTACCCGGCATTTCTTGGTTTTCTTCCGCTCTAACCCTGTTTTTCTTGTTTTTTTTCGGCTCTAACCCTGCTTTTATTGGTTTTCTTCAGCTCTAACCTTGTTTTTCTTGGTTTTCTTCGGCTCTAACCCTGCTTTTCTTGTTTTTCTTCTGTTCTAACCCGGCTTTTCTTGGTTTTCTTCTGCTCTAACTCTGTTTTTCTTGGTTTTTTTCGGCTCTAACTCTGTTTTTCTTGGTTTTCTTCCGTTCTAACCCGGCTTTTCTTTGTTTTCTTCTGTTCTAACCCTGTTTTTCTTGGTTTTTTTCGGCTTTAAGCCGGCTTTTCTTGGTTTTCTTCCGCTCTAACCCTGCTTTTCTTGGTTTTCTTCCGTTCTAACCCGGCTTATCCTGGTTTTCTTCCGTTCAAACCCGGCTTTTCTTGGTTTTCTTCTGTTCTAACCCTGTTTTTCTTGTTTTTTTTCGGCTCTAAGCCTGCTTGTCTTTGTTTTCTTCCGCTCTAACCCTGCTTTTCTTGGTTTTTTTCCTTTCTAACCCTCCTTTTCTTGGTTTTCTTCTGCTCTAACCCTGTTTTTCTTGCTTTTCTTCCGTTCTTACCCGGCTTTTCTTAGTTTTCTTCTGACCTAAACTTGTTTTTCTTGGTTTTTTTCGGCTCTAACCCTGTTTTTCTTTGTTTCCTTTTGCTCTAACCTTGTTTTTCTTGGTTTTCTTCGGCTCTAACCCTGCTTTTCTTATTTTTCTTCCATTCTAACCCGGCTTTTCTTGGTTTTCTTCTGCTCTAACCCTGTTTTTCTTGTTTTTTTTCGGCTCTAACCCTGCTTTTCTTGGTTTTCTTCCGTTCTAACCCTGCTTTTCTTGGTTTTCTTCTGTTCTAACCCTGTTTTTCTTGTTTTTTTTCGGCTTTAAGCCTGCTTTTCTTGGTTTTCTTCTGCTCTAACCCTGCTTTTCTTGGTTGTTTTCAGCTCTAACCCGGATTTTCTTGCTTTTCTTCCGCTCTAACCCTGCTTTTCTTGGTTTACTTCCGTTCTAACCCTGCTTTTCTTTGTTTTCTTCCGCTCTAACCCTGCTTTTCTTGGTTTTCTTCCGTTCTAACCCTGTTTTTTTTGGGTTTCTTCTGCTCTAACCCTGTTTTTCTTGGTATTCTTCCGCTCTAACCCGGCTTTTCTTGGTTTTCTTCTGTTCTAACCCTGTTTTTCTTGTTTTTTTTTCGGCTCTAAGCCTGCTTGTCTTGGTTTTCTTCCGCTCTAACCATGCTTTTCTTGGTTTTCTTCCGTTCTAACCCGGCTTTTCTTGGTTTTCTTCCTTTCTAATCCTGTTTTTCTTGTTTTTTTTCCGATCTAACCCTGTTTTTCTTGGTTTTTTTCGGTTCTAACCCTGTTTTTCTTGGTTTTTTTCGGCTCTAACCCTGTTTTTCTTGGTTTTCTTCTGCTCTAACCCTGCTTTTCTTGGTTTTCTTCCATTCTAACCCTGTTTTTCTTGGTTTTCTTTCGGCTCTAACCCTGTTTTTCTTGGTTTTCTTCTGCTCTAACCCTGTTTCTCTTGGTTTTCTTCCGTTCTAACCCGGCTTTTCTTGGTTTCTTTCGGCTCTAACCCTGCTTTTCTTGGTTTTCTTCCGGTCTAACCCTGTTTTTCTTGGTATTCTTCCGTTCTAACCCAGTTTTTCTTCGTTTTTTTCGGCTCTAACCCTGTTTTTCTTGGTTTTCTTCTGTTCTAACCCTGTTTTTCTTGGTTTTCTTCCGCTCTAACCCTGCTTTTCTTGGTTTTCTTCTGATCTAACCCTGTTTTTCTTGGTTTTTTTCAGCTCTAACCCTGTTTTTCTTGGTTTTTTTCGGCTCTAACCCTGTTTTTCTTGGTTTTCCTCCGCTCTAACCCTGCTTTCCTTGGTTTTCTCAGGATCTAGCCCTGTTTTTCTTGGTTTTCTTTAGCTCTAACCCTGTTTTTCTTGTTTTTTTTCGGCTCTAACCATGTTTTTCTTGGCTTTCTTCCGTTCCAATCCGGCTTTTCTTGGTTTTTTTCGGCTCTGACCCTGCTTTTCTTGGTTTTCTTCCGCTCTAACCCTGCTTTCCTTGGTTTTCTCCGGATCTAGCCCTGTTTTTCTTGGTTTTCTTCCACTCTAACCCTGTTTTTTTTGGTTTTTTTCGGCTCTAACCCTGTTTTTCTTGCTTTTCTTCCGTTCTAACCCGGCTTTTCTGGGTTTTCTTCCGCTCTAACCCTGCTTTTCTTGGTTTTCTTCCGTTCTAACCCGGCTTTTCTTGTTTTTCTTCCTTTCTAATCCTGTTTTTCTTGTTTTTTTTCTGATCTTACCCTGGTTTTCTTGTTTTATTTCGGCTCTAACTGTGGTTTTCTTGGTTTTTTCTGGCTCTAACCCTGTTTTTCTTTGTTTTCTTTGGCTCTAACCCTGTTTTTCTTGGTTTTCTTCGGCTCTAACCCCGTTTTTCTTGGTTTTCTTCGGCTCTAACCCCGTTTTTCTTGGTTTTCTTCCGTTCTAACCCGGCTTTTCTTGGTTTTCTTCTGCTCTAACCCTGCTTTTCTTGGTTTTCTTCCGGTGTAACCCTGTTTTTCTTGGTTTTCTTCCGTTCTAACCCGGCTTTTCTTGGTTTTCTCCCTTTCTAACCCTGTTTTTCTTGGTTTTCTTCCGGTCTAACCGAGTTTTTCTTGGTTTTCTTCCGTTCTACCCGTCTTTTCTTGGTTTTCTTCTGCTCTAACCCTGTTTTTCTTGGTTTTCTTCCGCTCTAACCCGGCTTTTCTTGCTTTTCTATAGTCCTAACCCTGTTTATCTTGGTTTTCTTCCGCTCTAACCCTGTTTTTCTTTGTTTTTTTCGGCTCTAACCCTGTTTTTCTTGGTTTTCCTCCGGTCTAACCCTGTTTTTCTTGGTTTTCTTTTGTTCTGACCCGGCTTTTCTTGGTTTTTTTCGGCTCTAACCCTGTTTTTGTTGTTTTTTCTCGGCTCTAACCCTGTTTTTCTTGGTTTTTTCCGGCTCTAACCCTGCTTTTCTTGTTTTTCTTCTGATCTAACCCTGTTTTTCTTGGTTTTTTTCGGCTCTAACCCTGTTTTTCTTGGTTTTTTTCGGCTCTAACCCTGTTTTTCTTGGTTTTCTTCTGCTCTAACCCTGCTCTCCTTGGTTTTCTCCGGATCTAGCCCTGTTTTTCTTGGTTTTCTTCCGCTCTAACCCTGTTTTTCTTGGTTTTTTTCGGCTCTAACCATGTTTTTCTTGGTTTTCTTTTGTTCCAATCCGGCTTTTCTTGTTTTTTTTCGGCTCTAACCCTGCTTTTCTTGGTTTTCTTCCGCTCTAACCCTGCTTTCCTTGGTTTTCTCCGGATCTAGCCCTGTTTTTCTTGGTTTTCTTCCGCCCTAAGCCTGCTTTTCTTGGTTTTTTTCGGCTCTAACCCTGTTTTTCTTGCTTTTCTTCCGTTCTAACCCGGCTTTTCTGGGTTTTCTTCCGCTCTAACCCTGCTTTTCTTGGTTTTCTTCCGTTCTAACCCGGCTTTTCTTGGTTTTCTTCCTTTCTAATCCTGTTTTTCTTGTTTTTTTTCCGATCTAACCCTGGTTTTCTTGTTTTATTTCGGCTCTAACTGTGGTTTTCTTGGTTTTTTCTGGCTCTAACCCTGTTTTTCTTGGTTTTCTTCGGCTCTAACCCCGTTTTTCTTGGTTTTCTTCCGTTCTAACCCGGCTTTTCTTGGTTTTCTTCCGCTCTAACCCTGCTTTTCTTGGTTTTCTTCTGGTGTAACCCTGTTTTTCTTGGTTTTCTTCCGTTCTAACCCGGCTTTTCTTGGTTTTCTCCCTTTCTAACCCTGTTTTTCTTGGTTTTCTTCCGGTCTAACCCAGTTTTTCTTGGTTTTCTTCCGTTCTAACCCGTCTTTTCTTGGTTTTCTTCTGCTCTAACCCTGCTTTTCTTGGTTTTCTTCCGCTCTAACCCGGCTTTTCTTGATTTTCTATAGTCCTAACCCTGTTTTTCTTGGTTTTCTTCCGCTCTAACACTGTTTTTCTTGGTTTTTTTCGGCTCTAACCCTGTTTTTCTTGGTTTTCTTCGGCTCTAACCCTGTTTTTCTTGGTTTTCTTCCGCTCTAACCCTGTTTTTCTTCGTTTTTTTCGGATCTAACCAGGTATTTCTTGTTTATCTTTGGCTCTAACTCTGTTTTTCTTGGTTTTCTTCCGTTCTAACCCTGCTTTTCTTGGATTTCCTCCTGTCTAACCCTGTTTTTATTGGTTTAATTCCGTTCTAAAACGGCTTTTCTTGGTTTTTTTCGGCTCTAACCCTGTTTTTCTTGGTTTTCTTCGGCTCTAACCCTGCTTTTCTTGGTTTTCTTCCGCTCTAACCCCGCTTTCATTGGTTTTCTCCGGATCTAGCCCTGTTTTTCTTGGTTTTCTTCCGATCTAACCCTGTTTTTCTTGGTTTTTTTTCGGCTCTAACCCTGTTTTCCTTGGTTTTCTTCTGTTCTAATCCGGCTTTTCTTGGTTTTCTTCCGTTCTAACCCGGCTTTTCTTGGTTTTCTTCCGCTCTAACCCTGCTTTTCTTGGTTTTCTTCCGGTGTAACCCTGTTTTTCTTGGATTTCTTCCGTTCTAACCCGGCTTTTCTTGGTTTTCTTCCGCTGTAACCCGGCTTTTCTTGTTTTTCTA
>NW_028188977.1:157500-180000 GCF_054131305.1 Coturnix japonica
GGCTCTAACCCTGTTTTTCTTGGTTTTCTTCGGCTCTAACCCTGTTTTTCTTGGTTTTCTTCGGCTCTAACCCCGTTTTTCTTGGTTTTCTTCCGTTCTAACCCGGATTTTCTTGGTTTTCTTCCGCTCTAACCCGGCTTTTCTTGGTTTTCTTCCGCTCTAACCCTGTTTTTCTTGGTTTTCTTCCGTTCTAACCCGGCTTTTCTTGGTTTTCTCCCTTTCTAACCCTGTTTTTCTTGGTTTTCTTCCGGTCTAACCCAGTTTTTCTTGGTTTTCTTCCGTTCTACCCGTCTTTTCTTGGTTTTCTTCTGGTCTAACCCTGTTTTTCTTGGTTTTCTTCCGCTCTAACCCGGCTTTTCTTGCTTTTCTATAGTCCTAACCCTGTTTTTCTTGGTTTTCTTCCGCTCTAACCCTGTTTTTCTTTGTTTTTTTCGGCTCTAACCCTGTTTTTCTTGGTGTTTTTCCGGTCTAACCCTGTTTTTCTTGGTTTTCTTTTGTTCTGACCCGGCTTTTCTTGGTTTTTTTCGGCTCTAACCCTGTTTTTCTTGGTGTTTTCCGGCTCTAACCCTGTTTTTCTTGGTTTTTTCCGGCTCTAACCCTGCTTTTCTTGGTTTTCTTCTGATCTAACCCTGTTTTTCTTGTTTTTTTTCGGCTCTAACCCTGTTTTTCTTGTTTTTTTTCGGCTGTAACCCTGTTTTTCTTGGTTTTCTTCCGCTCTAACCCTGTTTTTCTTGGTTTTTTTCGGCTCTAACCAAGTTTTTCTTGGTTTTCTTCCGTTCCAATCTGGCCTTTCTTGGTTTTTTTCAGCTCTAACCCTGCTTTTCTTGGTTTTCTTCTGCTCTAACCCTGCTTTCCTTGGTTTTCTCCGGATCTGGCCCTGTTTTTCTTTGTTTTCTTCCGCCCTAACCCTGCTTTTCTTGTTTTTTTTCGGCTCTAACCCTGTTTTTCTTGGTTTTTTTCGGCTCTAACCCTGTTTTTCTTGGTTTTCTTCCGCTCTAACCCTGCTTTTCTTGGTTTTCTTCCGTTCTAACCCGGCTTTTCTTGGTTTTCTTCCTTTCTAATCCTGTTTTTCTTGGTTTTTTTCCGATCTAACTCTGGTTTTCTTGTTTTATTTCGGCTCTAACTGTGCTTTTCTTGTTTTTTTTCGGCTCTAACCCTGTTTTTCTTGGTTTTTTTCGGCTCTAACCCTGTTTTTCTTGGTTTTCTTCCGCTCTAACCCTGCTTTTACTGGTTTTCTTCCGCTCTAACCCCGTTTTTCTTGGTTTTCTTCTGTTCTAACCCCGTTTTTCTTGGGTTTCTTCCGTTCTAACCCGGCTTTTCTTGCTTTTCTTCCGCTCTAACCCTGCTTTTCTTGGTTTTCTTCTGGTGTAACCCTGTTTTTCTTGGTTTTCTTCCGTTCCAACCCGGCTTTTCTTGGTTTTCTCCCTTTCTAATCCTGTTTTTCTTGGTTTTCTTCCGGTCTAACCCAGTTTTTCTTGGTTTTCTTCCGTTCTAACCCGTCTTTTCTTGGTTTTCTTCTGCTCTAACCCTGCTTTTCTTGGTTTTCTTCCGCTCTAACCCGGCTTTTCTTGCTTTTCTATAGTCCTAACCCTGTTTTTCTTGGTTTTCTTCCGCTCTAACCCTGTTTTTCTTGGTTTTTTTTGGCTCTAACCCTGTTTTTCTTGGTTTTCTTCGGCTCTAACCCTGTTTTTCTTGGTTTTCTTCCGCTCTAACCCTGTTTTTCTTCGTTTTTTTCGGATCTAACCAGGTATTTCTTGGTTATCTTCGGCTCTAACTCTGTTTTTCTTGGTTTTCTTCCGTTCTAACCCTGCTTTTCTTGGTTTTCTTCCTGCCTAACCCTGTTTTTATTGGTTTAATTCCGTTCTAAAACGGCTTTTCTTGTTTTTTTTCGGCTCTAACCCTGTTTTTCTTGGTTTTTTTCGGCTCTAACCCTGCTTTTCTTGGTTTTCTTCCGCTCTAACCCTGCTTTCCTTGGTTTTCTCCGTATCTAGCCCTGTTTTTCTTGGTTTTCTTCCGATCCAACCCTGTTTTTCTTGGTTTTTTTCGGCTCTAACCCTGTTCTTCTTGATTTTCTTCTGTTCTAATCTGTTTTTCTTGGTTTTCTTCCGTTCTAACCCGTCTTTTCTTGGTTTTCTTCTGCTCTAACCCTGCTTTTCTTGGTTTTCTTCCGCTCTAACCCGGCTTTTCTTGCTTTTCTATAGTCCTAACCCTGTTTTTCTCGGTTTTCTTCTGCTCTAAACCTGTTTTTCTTGGTTTTCTCCGACTGTAACCCTGTTTTTCTTTGTTTCCTTCCGCTCTAACCTTGTTTTTCTTGGTTTTCTTCGGTTCTAACCCCGTTTTACTTGGTTTACTTCCGTTCTAACCCGGCTTTTCTTGGTTTTTTTTGGCTCTAACCCTGTTTTTCTTGGTTTTCTTCCGATCTAACTCGGCTTTTTCTTGTTTTTTTCGGCTCTAACCCTGTTTTTCTTGGTTTTCTTTTGTTCTAACACGGCTTTTCTTGGTTTTCTTCTGCTCTAACCCTGTTTTTCTTGGTTTTCTTCCGTTCTAACCCGGCTTTTCTTGATTTTCTTCCGCTCTAACCCTGTTTTTCTTGGTTTTCTCCCTTTCTAACCCTGTTTTTCTTGGTTTTCTTCCGGTCTAACCCAGTTTTTCTTGGTTTTCTTCCGTTCTAACCCGTCTTTTCTTGGTTTTCTTCTGCTCTAACCCTGCTTTTCTTGGTTTACTTCCGCTCTAACCCGGCTTTTCTTGCTTTTCTATAGTCCTAACCCTGTTTTTCTTGGTTTTCTTCCACTCTAAACCTGTTTTTCTTGGTTTTCTCCGACTCTAACCCTGTTTTTCTTGGTTTCCTTCCGCTCTAACCTTGTTTTTCTTAGTTTTCTTCGGTTCTAACCCCGTTTTTCTTGGTTTACTTCCGTTCTAACCCGGCTTTTCTTGTTTTTTTTTGGCTCTAACCCTGTTTTTCTTGTTTTTTTTCGGCTCTAACCCTGTTTTTCTTGGTTTTTTTTCGGCTCTAACCCTGTTTTTCTTGGTTTTCTTCCGCTCTAACCCTGCTTTTACTGGTTTTCTTCCGCTCTAACCCTGTTTTTCTTGGTTTTCTTCCGCTCTAACCCTGTTTTTCTTGTTTTTTTTTCGGCTATAACCTTGTTTTTCTTGGTTTTATTGGTTAGGGTTAGGTTAGGGTTAGGGTTAGGGTTAGGGTTAGGGTTAGGGCTAGAGTAGGCTTAGGGTTAGGGTTAGGGTTAGGGTTAGGGCTAGGGTTAGGGTTAGGGTTAGGGTTAGGGTTAGGGTTAGGGTTAGGGCTAGTGTAGGGTTAGGGTTAGGGTTAGGGTTAAGGTTAGGGTTAGGGTTAGGGTTAGGGTTAGGGTTAGGGTTAGGGTGAGGGTTAGGGCTAGGGTTAGGGTTAGGGTTAGGGTTAGGGTTAGGGTTAGGGTTAGGTCTAGGGTTAGGGTTAGGGTTAGGGTTAGGGTTAGGGCTAGAGTAGGGTTAGGGTTAGGGTTAGGGTTAGGTTTAGGGCTAGGGTTAGGGTTAGGGTTAGGGTTAGTGTTAGGGTTAGGGTTAGGGTTAGGGCTAGTGTAGGGTTAGGGTTAGGGTTAGGGTTAGGGTTAAGGTTAGGGTTAGGGTTAGGGTTAGGGTTAGACTTTTTTTCGGCTCTAACCATGTTTTTCTTGGTTTTCTTCCGTTCCAATCCGGCCTTTCTTGGTTTTTTTCAGCTCTAACCCTGCTTTTCTTGGTTTTCTTCTGCTCTAACCCTGCTTTCCCTGGTTTTCTCCGGATCTAGCCCTGTTTTTCTTTGTTTTCTTCCGCCCTAACCCTGCTTTTCTTGTTTTTTTTCGGCTCTAACCCTGTTTTTCTTGCTTTTCTTCCGTTCTAACCTGGCTTTTCTGGGTTTTCTTCCGCTCTAACCCTGCTTTTCTTGGTTTTCTTCCGCTCTAACCCCGTTTTTCTTGGTTTTCTTCCGTTCTAACACCGTTTTTCGTGGTTTTCTTCCGTTCTAACCCGGCTTTTCTTGGTTTTCTTCCGCTCTAACCCTGCTTTTCTTGGTTTTCTTCTGGTGTAACCCTGTTTTTCTTGGTTTTCTTCCGTTCCAACCCGGCTTTTCTTGGTTTTCTTTTGCTCTAACCCTGCTTTTCTTGGTTTTCTTCCGCTCTAACCCGGCTTTTCTTGCTTTTCTATAGTCCTAACCCTGTTTTTCTTGGTTTTCTTCCGCTCTAACCCTGTTTTTCTTGGTTTTTTTTGGCTCTAACCCTGTTTTTCTTGGTTTTCTTCGGCTCTAACCCTGTTTTTCTTGGTTTTCTTCCGCTCTAACCCTGTTTTTCTTCGTTTTTTTCGGATCTAACCAGGTATTTCTTGGTTATCTTCGGCTCTAACTCTGTTTTTCTTGGTTTTCTTCCGTTCTAACCCTGCTTTTCTTGGTTTTCTTCCTGCCTAACCCTGTTTTTATTGGTTTAATTCCGTTCTAAAACGGCTTTTCTTGTTTTTTTTCGGCTCTAACCCTGTTTTTCTTGGTTTTTTTCGGCTCTAACCCTGCTTTTCTTGGTTTTCTTCCGCTCTAACCCTGCTTTCCTTGGTTTTCTCCGTATCTAGCCCTGTTTTTCTTGGTTTTCTTCCGATCCAACCCTGTTTTTCTTGGTTTTTTTCGGCTCTAACCCTGTTCTTCTTGATTTTCTTCTGTTCTAATCTGTTTTTCTTGGTTTTCTTCCGTTCTAACCCGTCTTTTCTTGGTTTTCTTCTGCTCTAACCCTGCTTTTCTTGGTTTTCTTCCGCTCTAACCCGGCTTTTCTTGCTTTTCTATAGTCCTAACCCTGTTTTTCTCGGTTTTCTTCTGCTCTAAACCTGTTTTTCTTGGTTTTCTCCGACTGTAACCCTGTTTTTCTTTGTTTCCTTCCGCTCTAACCTTGTTTTTCTTGGTTTTCTTCGGTTCTAACCCCGTTTTACTTGGTTTACTTCCGTTCTAACCCGGCTTTTCTTGGTTTTTTTTGGCTCTAACCCTGTTTTTCTTGGTTTTCTTCCGATCTAACTCGGCTTTTTCTTGTTTTTTTCGGCTCTAACCCTGTTTTTCTTGGTTTTCTTTTGTTCTAACACGGCTTTTCTTGGTTTTCTTCTGCTCTAACCCTGTTTTTCTTGGTTTTCTTCCGTTCTAACCCGGCTTTTCTTGATTTTCTTCCGCTCTAACCCTGTTTTTCTTGGTTTTCTCCCTTTCTAACCCTGTTTTTCTTGGTTTTCTTCCGGTCTAACCCAGTTTTTCTTGGTTTTCTTCCGTTCTAACCCGTCTTTTCTTGGTTTTCTTCTGCTCTAACCCTGCTTTTCTTGGTTTACTTCCGCTCTAACCCGGCTTTTCTTGCTTTTCTATAGTCCTAACCCTGTTTTTCTTGGTTTTCTTCCACTCTAAACCTGTTTTTCTTGGTTTTCTCCGACTCTAACCCTGTTTTTCTTGGTTTCCTTCCGCTCTAACCTTGTTTTTCTTAGTTTTCTTCGGTTCTAACCCCGTTTTTCTTGGTTTACTTCCGTTCTAACCCGGCTTTTCTTGTTTTTTTTTGGCTCTAACCCTGTTTTTCTTGTTTTTTTTCGGCTCTAACCCTGTTTTTCTTGGTTTTTTTTCGGCTCTAACCCTGTTTTTCTTGGTTTTCTTCCGCTCTAACCCTGCTTTTACTGGTTTTCTTCCGCTCTAACCCTGTTTTTCTTGGTTTTCTTCCGCTCTAACCCTGTTTTTCTTGTTTTTTTTTCGGCTATAACCTTGTTTTTCTTGGTTTTATTGGTTAGGGTTAGGTTAGGGTTAGGGTTAGGGTTAGGGTTAGGGTTAGGGCTAGAGTAGGCTTAGGGTTAGGGTTAGGGTTAGGGTTAGGGCTAGGGTTAGGGTTAGGGTTAGGGTTAGGGTTAGGGTTAGGGTTAGGGCTAGTGTAGGGTTAGGGTTAGGGTTAGGGTTAAGGTTAGGGTTAGGGTTAGGGTTAGGGTTAGGGTTAGGGTTAGGGTGAGGGTTAGGGCTAGGGTTAGGGTTAGGGTTAGGGTTAGGGTTAGGGTTAGGGTTAGGTCTAGGGTTAGGGTTAGGGTTAGGGTTAGGGTTAGGGCTAGAGTAGGGTTAGGGTTAGGGTTAGGGTTAGGTTTAGGGCTAGGGTTAGGGTTAGGGTTAGGGTTAGTGTTAGGGTTAGGGTTAGGGTTAGGGCTAGTGTAGGGTTAGGGTTAGGGTTAGGGTTAGGGTTAAGGTTAGGGTTAGGGTTAGGGTTAGGGTTAGACTTTTTTTCGGCTCTAACCATGTTTTTCTTGGTTTTCTTCCGTTCCAATCCGGCCTTTCTTGGTTTTTTTCAGCTCTAACCCTGCTTTTCTTGGTTTTCTTCTGCTCTAACCCTGCTTTCCCTGGTTTTCTCCGGATCTAGCCCTGTTTTTCTTTGTTTTCTTCCGCCCTAACCCTGCTTTTCTTGTTTTTTTTCGGCTCTAACCCTGTTTTTCTTGCTTTTCTTCCGTTCTAACCTGGCTTTTCTGGGTTTTCTTCCGCTCTAACCCTGCTTTTCTTGGTTTTCTTCCGCTCTAACCCCGTTTTTCTTGGTTTTCTTCCGTTCTAACACCGTTTTTCGTGGTTTTCTTCCGTTCTAACCCGGCTTTTCTTGGTTTTCTTCCGCTCTAACCCTGCTTTTCTTGGTTTTCTTCTGGTGTAACCCTGTTTTTCTTGGTTTTCTTCCGTTCCAACCCGGCTTTTCTTGGTTTTCTTTTGCTCTAACCCTGCTTTTCTTGGTTTTCTTCCGCTCTAACCCGGCTTTTCTTGCTTTTCTATAGTCCTAACCCTGTTTTTCTTGGTTTTCTTCCTCTCTAACCCTGTTTTTCTTGGTTTTTTTCGGCTCTAACCCTGTTTTTCTTGGTTTTCTTCGGCTCTAACCCTGTTTTTCTTGGTTTTCTTCTGCTCTAACCCTGTTTTTCTTCGTTTTTTTCGGATCTAACCAGGTATTTCTTGGTTATCTTCGGCTCTAACTCTGTTTTTCTTGGTTTTCTTCCGTTCTAACCCTGCTTTTCTTGGTTTTCTTCCTGTCTAACCCTGTTTTTATTGGTTTAATTCCGTTCTAAAACGGCTTTTCTTGTTTTTTTTCGGCTCTAACCCTGTTTTTCTTGGTTTTTTTCGGCTCTAACCCTGCTTTTCTTGGTTTTCTTCCGCTCTAACCCTGCTTTCCTTTGTTTTCTCCGGATCTAGACCTGTTTTTCTTGGTTTTCTTCCGATCTAACCCTGTTTTTCTTGGTTTTTTTCGGCTCTAACCCTGTTTTTCTTGGTTTTCTTCTGTTCTAATCTGTTTTTCTTGGTTTTCTTCCGTTCTAACCCGTCTTTTCTTGGTTTTCTTCTGCTCTAACCCTGTTTTTCTTGGTTTTCTTCTGCTCTAAACCTGTTTTTCTTGGTTTTCTCCGACTCTAACCCTGTTTTTCTTGGTTTCCTTCCGCTCTAACCTTGTTTTTCTTGGTTTTCTTCGATTCTAACCCCGTTTTTCTTGGTTTACTTCCGTTCTAACCCGGCTTTTCTTGGTTTTTTTTGGCTCTAACCCTGTTTTTCTTGGTTTTCTTCCGTTCTAACTCGGCTTTTTCTTGTTTTTTTTCGGCTCTAACCCTGTTTTTCTTGGTTTTCTTTTGTTCTAACACGGCTTTTCTTGGTTTTCTTCTGCTCTAACCCTGTTTTTCTTGGTTTTCTTCCGTTCTAACCCGGTTTTTCTTGATTTTCTTCCGTTCTAACCCTGTTTTTCTTGGTTTTCTTCCGTTCTAACTTGGCTTTTCTTGGTTTTCTCCCTTTCTAACCCTGTTTTTCTTGGTTTTCTTCCGGTCTAACCCAGTTTTTCTTGGTTTTCTTCCGTTCTAACCCGTCTTTTCTTGGTTTTCTTCTGCTCTAACCCTGCTTTTCTTGGTTTTCTTCCGCTCTAACCCGGCTTTTCTTGCTTTTCTATAGTCCTAACCCTGTTTTTCTTGGTTTTCTTCCACTCTAAACCTGTTTTTCTTGGTTTTCTCCGACTCTAACCCTGTTTTTCTTGGTTTCCTTCCGCTCTAACCTTGTTTTTCTTAGTTTTCTTCGGTTCTAACCCCGTTTTTCTTGGTTTACTTCCGTTCTAACCCGGCTTTTCTTGGTTTTTTTTGGCTCTAACCCTGTTTTTCTTGTTTTTTTTCGGCTCTAACCCTGTTTTTCTTGGTTTTTTTTCGGCTCTAACCCTGTTTTTCTTGGTTTTCTTCCGCTCTAACCCTGCTTTTACTGGTTTTCTTCCGCTCTAACCCTGTTTTTCTTGGTTTTCTTCCGCTCTAACCCTGTTTTTCTTGTTTTTTTTTCGGCTATAACCTTGTTTTTCTTGGTTGTATTGGTTAGGGTTAGGTTAGGGTTAGGGTTAGGGTTAGGGTTAGGGCTAGAGTAGGCTTAGGGTTAGGGTTAGGGTTAGGGTTAGGGCTAGGGTTAGGGTTAGGGTTAGGGTTAGGGTTAGGGTTAGGTTTAGGGTTAGGGCTAGTGTAGGGTTAGGGTTAGGGTTAGGGTTAAGGTTAGGGTTAGGGTTAGGGTTAGGGTTAGGGTTAGGGTTAGGGTTAGGGTGAGGGTTAGGGTTTTTTTTCTTGGTTTTTTTCGGCTCTAACCCTGTTTTTCTTGGTTTACTTCCGCTCTAACCCGGCTTTTCTTGGTTTTTTTCGGCTCTAACCCTGTTTTTCTTGTTTTTTTTCGGCTCTAACCCCGTTTTTCTTGGTTTTCTTCCGTTCTGACCCGGCTTTTCTTGGTTTTCTTCTGCTCTAACCCTGTTTTTCTTGTTTTTTTTTGGCTCTAACCTGGCTTTTCTTGGTTTTCTTCTGCTCTAACCCTGTTTTTCTTGGTTTTTTTCGGCTCTAACCTTGTTTTTCTTGGTTTTCTTCGGTTCTAACCCGGCTTTTCTTGGTTTTCTTCTGTTCTAACCCTGTTTTTCTTGGTTTCTTTCGGCTCTAACCATGTTTTTCTTGGTTGTCTTCCTTTCTAACCCGGCTTTTCTTGGTTATCTTCCGTTCTAACCCGGCTTTTCTTGGTTTTCTTCTGTTCTAACCCTGTTTTTCTTTGTTTTTTTCGACTTTAATCCTGCTTTTCTTGGTTTTCTTTCGTTCTAACCCTGCTTTTCTTGGTTTTCTTCCGCTCTAACCCTGCTTTTCTTGGTTTTCTTCCGCTCTAACCCGGCTTTTCTTGGTTTTCTTCCGCTTTAACCCTGTTTTTCTTGGTTTTCTTACGTTCTTACTCGGCTTTTCTTGGTTTTCTTCCGCTCTAACCCTGTTTTTCTTGTTTTTTTTCGGCCCTAACCCTGTTTTTCTTGGTTTTCTTCCGCTCTAACCCTGTTTTTCTTGGTTTTCTTCCGCTCTAACCCTGCTTTTCTTGGTTTTCTTCCGTTCTAACCCGGCTTTTCTTGTTTTTTTTCGACTCTAACCCTGTTTTTCTTGGTTTTCTTCCGCTCTAACCCTGTTTTTCTTGGTTTTCTTTTGTTCTAACCCGGCTTTTCTTGGTTTTCTTCTGTTCTAACCCTGATTTTATTGGGTTTTTTCAGCTCTAACCCTGTTTTTCTTGGTTTTCTTCCGTTCTAACCCTGTTTTTCTAGGTTTCCTTCCGTTCTAACCCGGGTTTTCTTGGTTTTCTTCTTTTCTAACCTGGCTTTTCTTTGTTTTTTTCGGCTCAAACCCTGTTTTTCTTGGTTTTCTTCCGTTCTAACCCGGCTTATCCTGGTTTTCTTCCGTTCTAACCCTGATTTTATTGGGTTTCTTCCGCTCTAACCCTGTTTTTCTTGGTTTTCTTCCGTTCCAACCCTGTTTTTCTAGGTTTCCTTCCGTTCTAACCCGGCTTTTCATGGTTTTCTTCCGCTCTAACCTGGCTTTTCTTTGTTTTTTTTGGCTCAAACCCTGTTTTTCTTGGTTTTCTTCTGTTCTAACCCTGTTTTTCTTGGTTTTTTTCGGCTCTAAGCCTGCTTGTCTTTGTTTTCTTCCGCTCCAACCCTGCTTTTCTTGGATTTTTTCCTTTCTAACCCTCCTTTTCTTGGTTTTCTTCTGCTCTAACCCTGTTTTTCTTGCTTTTCTTCCGTTCTTACCCGGCTTTTCTTGGTTTTCTTCTGATCTAACCCTGTTTTTCTTGGTTTTTTTCGGCTCTAACCCTGTTTTTCTTGGTTTTCTTCCGCTCTAACCCTGTTTTTCTTGGTTTTCTTCGGCTCTAACCCTGCTTTTCTTGGTTTTCTTCCGTTCTAACCCGCCTTTTCTTGGTTTTCTTCTGCTCTAACCCTGCTTTTCTTGTTTTTTTTCGGCTCTAACCCTGCTTTTCTTGGTTTTCTTCTGTTCTAACCCTGTTTTTCTTGGTTTTCTTTGGCACTAACCCTGCTTTTCTTGGTTTTCTTCCGTTCTAACCCGGCTTTTCTTCGTTTTCTTCTGCTCTAACTCTGTTTTTCTTGTTTTTTTTCGGCTCTAACCCTGTTTTTCTTGGTTTTCTTCCGTTCAAACCCAGCTTTTCTTGGTTTTCTTCTGTTTGAACCCTGTTTTTCTTGGTTTTTTTCGGCTCTAAGCCTGCTTTTCTTGGTTTTCTTCCACTCTAACCCTGCTTTTTTTGTTTTTTTTCCTTTCTAACCCTCCTTTTCTTGGTTTTCTTCTGCTCTAACCCTGTTTTTCTTGGTTTTCTTCAGTACTTACCCGGCTTTTCTTGGTTTTCTTCCGCTCTAACCCTGTTTTTCTTGTTTTTTTCCGGCTCTAACCCTGCTTTTATTGGTTTTCTTCAGCTCTTACCTTGTTTTTCTTGGTTTTCTTCGGCTCTAACCCTGCTTTTCTTGGTTTTCTTCTGTTCTAACCCGGCTTTTCTTGGTTTTCTTCTGCTCTAACTCTGTTTTTCTTGGATTTTTTCGGCTCTAACTCTGTTTTTCTTGGTTTTCTTCCGTTCTAACCCGGATTTTCTTGGTTTTCTTCCGTTCTAACCCGGCTTTTCTTTGTTTTCTTCTGTTCTAACCCTGTTTTTCTTGTTTTTTTTCGGCTTTAAGCCGGCTTTTCTTGGTTTTCTTCCGCTCTAACCCTGCTTTTCTTGGTTTTCTTCCGTTCTAACCCGGCTTATCCTGGTTTTCTTCCGTTCAAACCCGGCTTTTCTTGGTTTTCTTCTGTTCTAACCTTGTTTTTCTTGTTTTTTTTCGGCTCTAAGCCTGCTTGTCTTTGTTTTCTTCCGCTCTAACCCTGCTTTTCTTGGTTTTTTTCCTTTCTAACCCTCCTTTTCTTGGTTTTCTTCTGTTCTAACCCTGTTTTTCTTGCTTTTCTTCCGTTCTTACCCGGCTTTTCTTGGTTTTCTTCTGACCTAACCCTGTTTTTCTTGTTTTTTTTCGGCTCTAACCCTGTTTTTCTTTGTTTCCTTCCGCTCTAACCTTGTTTTTCTTGGTTTTCTTCGGCACTAACCCTGCTTTTCTTGGTTTTCTTCCGCTCTAACCCGCCTTTTCTTGGTTTTCTTCTGCTCTAACCCTGTTTTTCTTGGTTTTTTTCGGCTCTAACCCTGTTTTTCTTGGTTTTCTTCGGCTCTAACCCTGTTTTTCTTGGTTTTCTTCCGTTCTAACCCGGCTTTTCTTGGTTTTCTTCTGTTTTAACCCGGCTTTTCTTGGTTTTCTTCTGCTCTAACCCTGTTTTTCTTGGTTTTTTCCGGCTTTAAGCCTGCTTTTCTTGGTTTTCTTCCGCTCTAATCCTGCTTTTCTTGGTTTTCTTCCGTTCTAACCCTGCTTTTCTTGGTTTTTTCTGGCTCTAACCCTGCTTTTCTTGGTTTTTTTCGGCTCTAACCCTGCTTTTCTTGGTTTTCTTCTGCTCTAACCCTGTTTTTCTTGGTTTACTTCCGTTCTTACCCGGCTTTTCTTGGTTTTCTTCCGCTCTAACCCCGTTTTTCTTGGTTTTCCTCGGCTCTAACCCTGCTTTTCTTGGTTTTCTTCCGTTCTAACCCTGTTTTTCTTGGTTTTCTTCCGCTCTAACCCTGTTTTTCTTGTTTTTTTTCGGCTCTAACCCTGTTTTTCTTGGTATTATTCCGTTCTAACCCGGCTTTTCTTGGTTTTCTTCTGTTCTAACCCTGTTTTTCTTGTTTTTTTTCGGCTTTAATCCTGCTTTTCTTGGTTTTCTTCCGCTCTAACCCTGCTTTTCTTGGTTTTTTTCAGCTCTAACCCTGCTTTTCTTGGTTTTCTTCCACTCTAACCCTGCTTTTCTTGGATTTCTTCCGTTCTAACCCTGCTTTTCTTGGTTTTCTTCCGCTCTAACCCTGCTTTTCTTGGTTTTCTGCCTTCTAACCCTGCTTTTCTTGGTTTTCTTCTGCTCTAACCCTGTTTTTCTTGGTTTTCTTCCGTTCTCACCTGGCTTTTCTTGGTTTTCTTCCGCTCTAACCCTGTTTTTCTTGTTTTTTTTCGGCTCTAACCCTGTTTTTCTTGGTTTTCTTCCGCTCTAACCCTGTTTTTCTTGGTTTTCTTCGGCTCTAACCCTGCTTTTCTTGGTTTTCTTCCGTTCTAACCCGGCTTTTCTTGGTTTTCTTCCGCTCTAACCCTGTTTTTCTTGGTTTTTTTCGGCTCGAACCCTGTTTTTCCTGGTTTTTTTCGGTTCTAACCCTGCTTTTCTTGGTTTTCTTCTGATTTAACCGTTTTTTTCTTGTTTTCTTCCGGCTCTAAGCTTGCTTTTCTTGGTTTTCTTCCGCTCTAACCGTGCTTTTCTTGGTTTTTTTCCTTTCCAACCCTCCTTTTCTTGGTTTTCTACTGCTTTAACCCTGTTTTTCTTGGTTTTCTTCCGTTCTAACCCGGCTTTTCTTGGTTTTCTTCTGCGCTAACCCTGTTTTTCTTGTTTTTTTTCGGCTCTAACCCTGCTTTTCTTGGTTTTCTTCCGCTCTAACCCTGTTTTTCTTGGTTTTCTTCTGTTCTAACCCGGCTTTTCTTGGTTTTCTTCTGTTCTAACCCTGTTTTTCTTTGTTTTCTTCGGATCTAACCCGGCTTTTTTTGGTTTTCTTCCGCTCTAACCCTGCTTTTCTTGGTTTTCTTCCGCTCTAACCCTGCTTTTCTTGGTTTTCTTCCTGTCTAACCTTGTTTTTCTTGGTATTTTTCGGCTCTAACCCTGTTTTTCTTGGTATTATTCCGTTCTAACCTGGCTTTTCTTGGTTTTCTTCTGCTCTAACCCTGTTTTTCTTCTTTTTTTTCGGCTCTAACCCTGCTTTTCTTGGTTTTCTTCCGTTCTAACCCTGCTTTTCCTGGTTTTCTTCCGTTCTAACCCGGCTTTTCTTGGTTTTCTTCTGTTCTAACCCTGTTTTTCTTGTTTTTTTTCGGTTTTAAGCCTGCTTTTCTTTGTTTTCTTCTGCTCTAACCCTGCTTTTCCTGGTTGTTTTCAGCTCTAACCCTGATTTTCTTGCATTTCTTCCGCTCTAACCCTGCTTTTCTTGGTTTTCTTCCGTTCTAACCCTGCTTTTCTTGGTTTTCTTCCGCTCTAACCATGCTTTTCTTGGTTTTCTTCCGTTCTAAACCTGTTTTTTTTTGGTTTTCTTCTGCTCTAACCCTGTTTTTCTTGGTATTCTTCCGCTCTAACCCGGCTTTTCTTGGTTTTCTTCTGTTCTATCCCTGTTTTTCTTGTTTTTTTTCGGCTCTAAGCCTGCTTGTCTTGGTTTTCTTCCGCTCTAACCATGTTTTTCTTGGTTTTCTTCCGTTCTAACCCGGCTTTTCTTGGTTTTCTTCCTTTCTAATCCTGTTATTCTTGGTTTTTTTCCGATCTAACCCTGGTTTTCTTGTTTTTTTTCGGCTCTAACCCTGTTTTTCTTGGTTTTTTTCGGCTCTAACCCTGTTTTTCTTGGTTCTCTTCGGCTCTAACCCTGTTTCTCTTGGTTTTCTTCCGTTCTAACCCGGCTTTTCTTGGTTTCTTTCGGCTCTAACCCTGCTTTTCTTGGTTTTCTTCCGGTCTAACCCTGTTTTTCTTGGTTTTCTTCCGTTCTAACCCAGCTTTTCTTGTTTTTTTTCGGCTCTTACCCTGTTTTTCTTGGTTTTCTTCTGTTCTAACCCTGTTTTTCTTGGTTTTATTCCGCTCTAACCCTGTTTTTCTTGGTTTTCTTCTGATCTAACCCTGTTTTTCTTGTTTTTTTTCAGCTCTAACCCTGTTTTTCTTGGTTTTTTTCGGCTCTAACCCTGTTTTTCTTGGTTTTCCTCCGCTCTAACCCTGCTTTCCTTGGTTTTCTCCGGATCTAGCCCTGTTTTTCTTGGTTTTCTTCCGCTCTAACCCTGTTTTTCTTGGTTTTTTTCGGCTCTAACCATGTTTTTCTTGGCTTTCTTCCGTTCCAATCCGGCTTTTCTTGGTTTTTTTCGGCTCTAACCCTGCTTTCCTTGGTTTTCTCCGGATCTAGCCCTGTTTTTCTTGGTTTTCTTCCACTCTAACCCTGTTTTTCTTGGTTTTTTTCGGCTCTAACCCTGTTTTTCTTGCTTTTCTTCCGTTCTAACCTGGCTTTTCTGGGTTTTCTTCCGGTCTAACCCTGCTTTTCTTGGTTTTCTTCCGTTCTAACCCTGTTTTTCTTGTTTTTCTTCCTTTCTAATCCTGTTTTTCTTGGTTTTTTTCTGATCTAACCCTGGTTTTCTTGTTTTATTTCGGCTCTAACTGTGGTTTTCTTGTTTTTTTCTGGCTCTAACCCTGTTTTTCTTGGTTTTCTTCGGCTCTAACCCTGTTTTTCTTGGTTTTCTTCGGCTCTAACCCCGTTTTTCTTGGTTTTCTTCGGCTCTAACCCCGTTTTTCTTGGTTTTCTTTCGTTCTAACCCGGCTTTTCTTGGTTTTCTTCCGCTCTAACCCTGCTTTTCTTGGTTTTCTTCCGGTGTAACCCTGTTTTTCTTGGTTTTCTTCCGTTCTAACCCGGCTTTTCTTGGTTTTCTCCCTTTCTAACCCTGTTTTTCTTGGTTTTCTTCCGGTCTAACCCAGTTTTGCTTGGTTTTCTTCCGTTCTACCCGTCTTTTCTTGGTTTTCTTCTGCTCTAACCCTGTTTTTCTTGGTTTTCTTCCGCTCTAACCCGGCTTTTCTTGCTTTTCTATAGTCCTAACCCTGTTTTTCTTGGTTCTCTTCCGCTCTAACCCTGTTTTTCTTTGTTTTTTTCGGCTCTAACACTGTTTTTCTTGGTTTTCCTCCGGTCTAACCCTGTTTTTCTTGGTTTTCTTTTGTTCTGACCCGGCTTTTCTTGGTTTTTTTCGGCTCTAACCCTGTTTTTCTTGGTGTTTTCCGGCTCTAACCCTGTTTTTCTTGTTTTTTTCCGGCTCTAACCCTGCTTTTCTTGGTTTTTTTCGGCTCTAACCTTGTTTTTCTTGGTTTTTTTCGGCTCTAACCCTGCTTTTCTTGGTTTTCTTCCGCTCTAACCCTGCTTTCCTTGGTTTTCTCCGGATCTAGCCCTGTTTTTCTTGGTTTTCTTCCGCTCTAACCCTGTTTTTCTTGTTTTTTTTCGGCTCTAACCATGTTTTTCTTGGTTTTCTTCCGTTCCAATCCGGCTTTTCTTGGATTTTTTCGGCTCTAACCCTGCTTTTCTTGGTTTTCTTCCGCTCTAACCCTGCTTTCCTTGGTTTTCTCCGGATCTAGCCCTGTTTTTCTTGGTTTTCTTCCGCCCTAACCCTGCTTTTCTTGGTTTTTTTCGGCTCTAACCCTGTTTTTCTTGCTTTTCTTCCGTTCTAATCCGGCTTTTCTTGGTTTTCTTCCGCTCTAACCCTGCTTTTCTTGGTTTTTATCCGTTCTAACCCGGCTTTTCTTGGTTTTCTTCCTTTCTAATCCTGTTTTTCTTGGTTTTTTTCTGATCTAACCCTGGTTTTCTTGTTTTATTTCGGCTCTAACTGTGGTTTTCTTGTTTTTTTCTGGCTCTAACCCTGTTTTTCTTGGTTTTCTTCGGCTCTAACCCTGTTTTTCTTGGTTTTCTTCGGCTCTAACCCCGTTTTTCTTGGTTTTCTTCGGCTCTAACCCCGTTTTTCTTGGTTTTCTTTCGTTCTAACCCGGCTTTTCTTGGTTTTCTTCCGCTCTAACCCTGCTTTTCTTGGTTTTCTTCCGGTGTAACCCTGTTTTTCTTGGTTTTCTTCCGTTCTAACCCGGCTTTTCTTGGTTTTCTCCCTTTCTAACCCTGTTTTTCTTGGTTTTCTTCCGGTCTAACCCAGTTTTGCTTGGTTTTCTTCCGTTCTACCCGTCTTTTCTTGGTTTTCTTCTGCTCTAACCCTGTTTTTCTTGGTTTTCTTCCGCTCTAACCCGGCTTTTCTTGCTTTTCTATAGTCCTAACCCTGTTTTTCTTGGTTCTCTTCCGCTCTAACCCTGTTTTTCTTTGTTTTTTTCGGCTCTAACACTGTTTTTCTTGGTTTTCCTCCGGTCTAACCCTGTTTTTCTTGGTTTTCTTTTGTTCTGACCCGGCTTTTCTTGGTTTTTTTCGGCTCTAACCCTGTTTTTCTTGGTGTTTTCCGGCTCTAACCCTGTTTTTCTTGTTTTTTTCCGGCTCTAACCCTGCTTTTCTTGGTTTTTTTCGGCTCTAACCTTGTTTTTCTTGGTTTTTTTCGGCTCTAACCCTGCTTTTCTTGGTTTTCTTCCGCTCTAACCCTGCTTTCCTTGGTTTTCTCCGGATCTAGCCCTGTTTTTCTTGGTTTTCTTCCGCTCTAACCCTGTTTTTCTTGTTTTTTTTCGGCTCTAACCATGTTTTTCTTGGTTTTCTTCCGTTCCAATCCGGCTTTTCTTGGATTTTTTCGGCTCTAACCCTGCTTTTCTTGGTTTTCTTCCGCTCTAACCCTGCTTTCCTTGGTTTTCTCCGGATCTAGCCCTGTTTTTCTTGGTTTTCTTCCGCCCTAACCCTGCTTTTCTTGGTTTTTTTCGGCTCTAACCCTGTTTTTCTTGCTTTTCTTCCGTTCTAACCTGGCTTTTCTGGGTTTTCTTCCGCTCTAACCCTGCTTTTCTTGGTTTTTATCCGTTCTAACCCGGCTTTTCTTGGTTTTCTTCCTTTCTAATCCTGTTTTTCTTGGTTTTTTTCCGATCTAACCCTGGTTTTCTTGTTTTATTTCGGCTCTAACTGTGGTTTTCTTGGTTTTTTCTGGCTCTAACCCCGTTTTTCTTGGTTTTCTTCGGCTCTAACCCTGCTTTTCTTGGTTTTCTTCCGCTCTAACCCGGCTTTTCTTGCTTTTCTATAGTCCTAACCCTGTTTTTCTTGGTTTTCTTCCGCTCTACGCCTGTTTTTCTTGGTTTTTTTCGGCTCTAACCCTGTTTTTCTTGGTTTTCTTCGGCTCTAACCCTGTTTTTCTTGGTTTTCTTCCGCTCTAACCCTGTTTTTCTTCGTTTTTTTAGGATCTAACCAGCTATTTCTTGGTTATCTTCGGCTCTATCTCTGTTTTTCTTGGTTTTCTTCCGTTCTAACCCTGCTTTTCTTGGTTTTCTACCTGTCTAACCCTGTTTTTATTGGTTTAATTCCGTTCTAAAACGGCTTTTCTTGGTTTTTTTCGGCTCTAACCCTGTTTTTCTTGGTTTTCTTCGGCTCTAACTTTGCTTTTCTTGGTTTTCTTCCGCTCTAACCCTGCTTTCCTTGGTTTTCTCCGGATCTAGCCCTGTTTTTCTTGGTTTTCTTCCGATCTAACCCTGTTTTTCTTGGTTTTTTTCGGCTCTAACCCTGTTTTTCTTGGTTTTCTTCTGTTCTAATTTGACTTTTCTTGGTTTTCTTCCGTTCTAACCCGGCTTTTCTTGGTTTTCTTTGGCTCTAACCCTGCTTTTCTTGGTTTTCTTCCGGTGTAACCCTGTTTTTCTTGGTTTTCTTCCGTTCAAACCCGGCTTTTCTTGGTTTTCTGCCTTTCTAACCCTGTTTTTCTTGGTTTTCTTCCGGTCTAACCCAGTTTTTCTTGGTTTTCTTCCGTTCTAACCCGTCTTTTCTTGTTTTTCTTCTGCTCTAACCCTGCTTTTCTTGGTTTTCTTCCGCTCTAACCCGGCTTTTCTTGCTTTTCTATAGTCCTAACCCTGTTTTTCTTGGTTTTCTTCCGCTCTAACCCTGTTTTTCTTGGTTTTCTCCGACTCTAACCCTGTTTTTCTTGGTTTCCTTCCGCTCTAACCCTGTTTTTCTTGGTTTTCTTCGGTTCTAACCCCGTTTTTCTTGGTTTACTTCCGTTCTAACCTGGCTTTTCTTGGTTTTTTTTGGCTCTAACTCTGTTTTTCTTGGTTTTCTTCCGTTCTAACCCGGCTTTTCTTGTTTTTTTTCGGCTCTAACCCTGTTTTTCTTGGTTTTCTTCCGTTCTAACCCGGCTTTTCTTGGTTTTCTTCTGGTCTAACCCTGTTTTTCTTGGTTTCCTTCCGCTCTAACCCTGTTTTTCTTGGTTTTCTTCGGTTCTAACCCCGTTTTTCTTGGTTTTCTTCCGTTCTAACCCGGCTTTTCTTAGTTCTTTTCGTCTCTAACCTTGTTTTTCTTGGTTTTTTTCGGCTCTAACCCTGTTTTTCTTGGTTTTCTTCCGTTCTAACCCGGCTTTTCTTGGTTTTCTTCTGTTCTAACCCTGTTTTTCTTGTTTTTTTTCGGCTTTAAGCCTGCTTTTCTTGGTTTTCTTCCGCTCTAACCCTGCTTTTCTTGGTTTTTTTCAGCTCTAACCCTGCTTTTCTTGGTTTTCTTCCACTCTAACCCTGCTTTTCTTGGATTTCTTCCGTTCTAACCCTGCTTTTCTTGGTTTTCTTCCGCTCTAACCCTGCTTTTCTTGGTTTTCTGCCTTCTAACCCTGCTTTTCTTGGTTTTCTTCTGCTCTAAACCTGTTTTCCTTGGTTTTCTTCCGTTCTCACCTGGCTTTTCTTGGTTTTCTTCCGCTCTAACCCTGTTTTTCTTGTTTTTTTTCGGCTCTAACCCTGTTTTTCTTGGTTTTCTTCCGCTCGAACCCTGTTTTTCTTGGTTTTCTTCGGCTCTAACCCTGCTTTTCTTGGTTTTCTTCCGTTCTAACCCGGCTTTTCTTGGTTTTCTTCCGCTCTAACCCTGTTTTTCTTGGTTTTTTTCGGCTCGAACCCTGTTTTTCCTGGTTTTTTTCGGTTCTAACCCTGCTTTTCTTGGTTTTCTTCTGATTTAACCGTTTTTTTCTTGTTTTCTTCCGGCTCTAAGCTTGCTTTTCTTGGTTTTCTTCCGCTCTAACCATGCTTTTCTTGGTTTTTTTCCTTTCCAACCCTCCTTTTCTTGGTTTTCTACTGCTTTAACCCTGTTTTTCTTGGTTTTCTTCCGTTCTAACCCGGCTTTTCTTGGTTTTCTTCTGCGCTAACCCTGTTTTTCTTGTTTTTTTTCGGCTCTAACCCTGCTTTTCTTGGTTTTCTTCCGCTCTAACCCTGTTTTTCTTGGTTTTCTTCTGTTCTAACCCGGCTTTTCTTGGTTTTCTTCTGTTCTAACCCTGTTTTTCTTTGTTTTCTTCGGATCTAACCCGGCTTTTTTTGGTTTTCTTCCGCTCTAACCCTGCTTTTCTTGGTTTTCTTCCGCTCTAACCCTGCTTTTCTTGGTTTTCTTCCTGTCTAACCTTGTTTTTCTTGGTATTTTTCGGCTCTAACCCTGTTTTTCTTGGTATTATTCCGTTCTAACCTGGCTTTTCTTGGTTTTCTTCTGCTCTAACCCTGTTTTTCTTCTTTTTTTTCGGCTCTAACCCTGTTTTTCTTGGTTTTCTTCCGCTCGAACCCTGTTTTTCTTGGTTTTCTTCGGCTCTAACCCTGCTTTTCTTGGTTTTCTTCCGTTCTAACCCGGCTTTTCTTGGTTTTCTTCCGCTCTAACCCTGTTTTTCTTGGTTTTTTTCGGCTCGAACCCTGTTTTTCCTGGTTTTTTTCGGTTCTAACCCTGCTTTTCTTGGTTTTCTTCTGATTTAACCGTTTTTTTCTTGTTTTCTTCCGGCTCTAAGCTTGCTTTTCTTGGTTTTCTTCCGCTCTAACCATGCTTTTCTTGTTTTTTTTCCTTTCCAACCCTCCTTTTCTTGGTTTTCTACTGCTTTAACCCTGTTTTTCTTGGTTTTCTTCCGTTCTAACCCGGCTTTTCTTGGTTTTCTTCTGCGCTAACCCTGTTTTTCTTGTTTTTTTTCGGCTCTAACCCGGCTTTTCTTGGATTTCTTCCGCTCTAACCCTGTTTTTCTTGGTTTTCTTCTGTTCTAACCCGGCTTTTCTTGATTTTCTTCTGTTCTAACCCTGTTTTTCTTTGTTTTCTTCGGATCTAACCCGGCTTTTTTTGGTTTTCTTCCGCTCTAACCCTGCTTTTCTTGGTTTTCTTCCGCTCTAACCCTGCTTTTCTTGGTTTTCTTCCTGTCTAACCTTGTTTTTCTTGGTATTTTTCGGCTCTAACCCTGTTTTTCTTGGTATTATTCCGCTCTAACCTGGCTTTTCTTGGTTTTCTTCTGCTCTAACCCTGTTTTTCTTCTTTTTTTTCGGCTCTAACCCTGCTTTTCTTGGTTTTCTTCCGTTCTAACCCTGCTTTTTCTGGTTTTCTTCCGTTCTAACCCGGCTTTTCTTGGTTTTCTTCTGTTCTAACCCTGTTTTTCTTGTTTTTTTTTCGGTTTTAAGCCTGCTTTTCTTTGTTTTCTTCTGCTCTAACCCTGCTTTTCCTGGTTGTTTTCAGCTCTAACCCTGATTTTCTTGCTTTTCTTCCGCTCTAACCCTGCTTTTCTTGGTTTTCTTCCGTTCTAACCCTGCTTTTCTTGGTTTTCTTCCGCTCTAACCATGCTTTTCTTGGTTTTCTTCCGTTCTAAACCTGTTTTTTTTTGGTTTTCTTCTGCTCTAACCCTGTTTTTCTTGGTATTCTTCCGCTCTAACCCGGCTTTTCTTGGTTTTCTTCTGTTCTATCCCTGTTTTTCTTGTTTTTTTTCGGCTCTAAGCCTGCTTGTCTTGGTTTTCTTCCGCTCTAACCATGTTTTTCTTGGTTTTCTTCCGTACTAACCCGGCTTTTCTTGGTTTTCTTCCTTTCTAATCCTGTTATTCTTGGTTTTTTTCCGATCTAACCCTGTTTTTCTTGTTTTTTTTCGGCTCTAACCCTGTTTTTCTTGGTTTTTTTCGGCTCTAACCCTGTTTTTCTTGGTTTTCTTCTGCTCTAACCCTGCTTTTCTTGGTTTTCTTCCAATCTAACCCTGTTTTTCTTGGTTTTCTTCCGTTCTAACCCGGCTTTTCTTTGTTTTTTTCGGCTCTAACCCTGTTTTTCTTGGTTTTTTTCGGCTCTAACCCTGTTTTTCTTGGTTTTCTTCCGCTCTAACCCTGTTTTTCTTGGTTCTCTTCGGCTCTAACCCTGTTTCTCTTGGTTTTCTTCCGTTCTAACCCGGCTTTTCTTGGTTTCTTTCGGCTCTAACCCTGCTTTTCTTGGTTTTCTTCCGGTCTAACCCTGTTTTTCTTGGTTTTCTTCCATTCTAACCCAGCTTTTCTTGTTTTTTTTCGGCTCTAACCCTGTTTTTCTTGGTTTTCTTCTGTTCTAACCCTGTTTTTCTTGGTTTTCTTCCGCTCTAACCCTGCTTTTCTTGGTTTTCTTCTGATCTAACCCTGTTTTTCTTGGTTTTTTTCAGCTCTAACCCTGTTTTTCTTGGTTTTTTTCGGCTCTAACCCTGTTTTTCTTGGTTTTCCTCCGCTCTAACCCTGCTTTCCTTGGTTTTCTCCGGATCTAGCCCTGTTTTTCTTGGTTTTCTTCCGCTCTAACCCTGTTTTTCTTGGTTTTATTCGGCTCTAACCATGTTTTTCTTGGCTTTCTTCCGTTCCAATCCGGCTTTTCTTGGTTTTTTTCGGCTCTAACCCTGCTTTTCTTGGTTTTCTTCCGCTCTAACCCTGCTTTCCTTGGTTTTCTCCGGATCTAGCCCTGTTTTTCTTGGTTTTCTTCCACTCTAACCCTGTTTTTCTTGGTTTTTTTCGGCTCTAACCCTGTTTTTCTTGCTTTTCTTCCGTTCTAACCCGGCTTTTCTGGGTTTTCTTCCGCTCTAACCCTGCTTTTCTTGGTTTTCTTCCGTTCTAACCCTGTTTTTCTTGTTTTTCTTCCTTTCTAATCCTGTTTTTCTTGGTTTTTTTCTGATCTAACCCTGGTTTTCTTGTTTTATTTCGGCTCTAACTGTGGTTTTCTTGGTTTTTTCTGGCTCTAACCCTGTTTTTCTTGGTTTTCTTCGGCTCTAACCCTGTTTTTCTTGGTTTTCTTCGGCTCTAACCCAGTTTTTCTTGGTTTTCTTCGGCTCTAACCCCGTTTTTCTTGGTTTTCTTTCGTTCTAACCCGGCTTTTCTTGGTTTTCTTCCGCTCTAACCCTGCTTTTCTTGGTTTTCTTCCGGTGTAACCCTGTTTTTCTTGGTTTTCTTCCGTTCTAACCCGGCTTTTCTTGGTTTTCTCCCTTTCTAACCCTGTTTTTCTTGGTTTTCTTCCGGTCTAACCCAGTTTTTCTTGGTTTTCTTCCGTTCTACCCGTCTTTTCTTGGTTTTCTTCTGCTCTAACCCTGTTTTTCTTGGTTTTCTTCCGCTCTAACCCGGCTTTTCTTGCTTTTCTATAGTCCTAACCCTGTTTTTCTTGGTTCTCTTCCGCTCTAACCCTGTTTTTCTTTGTTTTTTTCGGCTCTAACACTGTTTTTCTTGGTTTTCCTCCGGTCTAACCCT
>NW_028188977.1:192500-205000 GCF_054131305.1 Coturnix japonica
TTCTTGGTTTTCTTCCGCTCTAACCGTGTTTTTCTTGGTTTTCTCCGACTCTAACCCTGTTTTTCTTGGTTTCCCTCCGCTCTAACCCTGTTTTTCTTGGTTTTCTTCGGTTCTAACCCCGTTTTTCTTGGTTTACTTCCGTTCTAACCCGGCTTTTCTTGGTTTTTTTTGGCTCTAACCCTGTTTTTCTTGGTTTTCTTCCGTTCTAACCCAGCTTTTCTTGTTTTTTTTCGGCTCTAACCCTGTTTCTCTTGGTTTTCTTTTGTTCTAACCCGGCTTTTCTTGGTTTTCTTCTGCTCTAACCCTGTTTTTCTTGGTTTTCTTCCGTTCAAACCCGGCTTTTCTTGATTTTCTTCAGCTCTAACCCTGTTTTTCTTGGTTTTCTTCCGTTCTAACCCGGCTTTTCTTAGTTCTTTTCGTCTCTAACCTTGTTTTTCTTGGTTTTTTTCGGCTCTAACCCTGTTTTTCTTGGTTTTCTTCCGCGCTAAGCCTGCTTTAATTGGTTTTATTCCTCTCTAACCCTGTTTTTCTTGTTTTTTTTCGTCTCTAAACCTGCTTTTCTTGATTTTTTTCGGCTCTAACCCTGTTTTTCTTGGTTTTCTTCCGCTCTAACCCTGTTTTTCTTGTTTTTTTTTCGGCTATAACCTTGTTTTTCTTGGTTTTAGTGGTTAGGGTTAGGTTAGGGTTAGGGTTAGGGTTAGGGTTAGGGTTGGGGTTAGGGTTAGGGTAAGGGGTAGGTTTAGGGTTAGGGTTAGGGTTAGGGTTAGGGTTAGGGTTAGGGTTAGGGTAGGGTTAGGGTTAGGGTTAGGGTTAGGGTTAGGGTTAGGGCTAGAGTAGGGTTAGGGTTAGGGTTAGGGTTAGGGTGAGGGTTAGGGTTTTTTTTCTTGGTTTTTTTCGGCTCTAACCCTGTTTTTCTTGGTTTTCTTCCGCTCTAACCGTGTTTTTCTTGGTTTTCTCCGACTCTAACCCTGTTTTTCTTGGTTTCCCTCCGCTCTAACCCTGTTTTTCTTGGTTTTCTTCGGTTCTAACCCCGTTTTTCTTGGTTTACTTCCGTTCTAACCCGGCTTTTCTTGGTTTTTTTTGGCTCTAACCCTGTTTTTCTTGGTTTTCTTCCGTTCTAACCCGGCTTTTCTTGTTTTTTTTCGGCTCTAACCCTGTTTCTCTTGGTTTTCTTTTGTTCTAACCCGGCTTTTCTTGGTTTTCTTCTGCTCTAACCCTGTTTTTCTTGGTTTTCTTCCGTTCAAACCCGGCTTTTCTTGATTTTCTTCCGCTCTAACCCTGTTTTTCTTGGTTTTCTTCCGTTCTAACCCGTCTTTTCTTAGTTCTTTTCGTCTCTAACCTTGTTTTTCTTGGTTTTTTTCGGCTCTAACCCTGTTTTTCTTGGTTTTTTTCGGCTCTAACCCTGTTTTTCTTGGTTTTCTTCCGCGCTAAGCCTGCTTTTATTGGTTTTATTCCTCTCTAACCCTGTTTTTCTTGTTTTTTTTCGTCTCTAAACCTGCTTTTCTTGATTTTTTTCGGCTCTAACCCTGTTTTTCTTGGTTTTCTTCCGCTCTAACCCTTTTTTTCTTGTTTTTTTTTCGGCTATAACCTTGTTTTTCTTGGTTTTAGTGGTTAGGGTTAGGTTAGGGTTAGGGTTAGGGTTAGGGTTAGGGTTAGGGTTAGGGTTGGGGTTAGGGTTAGGGTAAGGGGTAGGTTTAGGGTTAGGGTTAGGGTTAGGGTTAGGGTTAGGGTTAGGGTAGGGTTAGGGTTAGGGTTAGGGTTAGGGTTAGGGTTAGGGCTAGAGTAGGGTTAGGGTTAGGGTTAGGGTTAGGTTTAGGGTTAGGGTTAGGGTTAGGGTTAGGGTAGGGTTAGGGTTAGGGTTAGGGTTAGGGTTAGGGTTAGGGTTAGGGTTAGGGTTAGGGTTAGGGTTAGGGTTAGGGTGAGGGTGAGGGTTTTTTTTCTTGTTTTTTTTCGGCTCTAACCCTGTTTTTCTTGGTTTACTTCCGCTCTAACCCGGCTTTTCTTGGTATTTTTCGGCTCTAACCCTGTTTTTCTTGGTTTTCGTCTGTTCTAACCCGGCTTTTCTTGGTTTTCTTCTATTCTAACCCTGTTTTTCTTGGTTTTCTTCGGATCTAACCCGGCTTTTTTTGGTTTTCTTCCGCTCTAACCCTGCTTTTCTTGGTTTTCTTCCGCTCTAACCCTGTTTTTCTTGGTTTTTTTCGGCTCTAACCCTGTTTTTCTTGGTATTATTCCGTTCTAACCCAGCTTTTCTTGGTTTTCTTCTGCTATAACCCTGTGTTTCTTGGTTTTTTTCGGCTCTAACCCTGTTTTTCTTGGTATTATTCCGTTCTAACCCTGCTTTTCTTGGTTTTCTTCCGTTCTAACCCTGCTTTTCCTGGTTTTCTTCCATTCTAACCCGGCTTTTCTTGGTTTTCTTCTGTTCTAACCCTGTTTTTCTTGGTTTTTTTCGTCTTTAAGCCTGCTTTTCTTGGTTTTCTTCTGCTCTAACCCTGCTTTTCTTGGTTGTTTTCAGCTCTAACCCTGATTTTCTTGCTTTTCTTCCGCTCTAACCCTGCTTTTCTTGGTTTTCTTCCGTTCTAACCCTGCTTTTCTTGGTTTTCTTCCGCTCTAACCCTGCTTTTCTTGGTTTTCTTCCATTCTAACCCTGTTTTTTTTGGTTTTCTTCTGCTCTAACCCTGTTTTTCTTGGTATTCTTCCGCTCTAACCCGGCTTTTCTTGGTTTTCTTCTGTTCTAACCCTGTTTTTCTTGTTTTTTTTCGGCTCTAAGCCTGCTTGTCTTGGTTTTCTTCCGCTCTAACCATGCTTTTCTTGGTTTTCTTCCGTTCTAACCCGGCTTTTCTTCGTTTTCTTCCTTTCAAATCCTGTTTTTCTTGGTTTTCTTCCACCCTAACCCTGTTTTTCTTGTTTTTTTTCGGCTCTAACCCTGTTTTTCTTGGTTTTTTTCGGCTCTAACCCTGTTTTTCTTGGTTTTCTTCTGCTCTAACCCTGCTTTTCTTGGTTTTCTTCCAATCTAACCCTGTTTTTCTTGGTTTTCTTCCGTTCAAACCCGGCTTTTCTTGGTTTTTTTCGGCTCTAACCCTGTTTTTCTCGTTTTTTTTCGGCTCTAACCCTGTTTTTCTTGGTTGTCTTCCGCTCTAACCCTGTTTTTCTTGGTTCTCTTCGGCTCTAACCCTGTTTCTCTTGGTTTTCTTCCGTTCTAACCCGGCTTTTCTTGGTTTCTTTCAGCTCTAACCCTGCTTTTCTTGGTTTTCTTCCGGTCTAACCCTGTTTTTCTTGGTTTTCTTCCGTTCTAACCCAGCTTTTCTTGGTTTTTTTCGGCTCTAACCCTGTTTTTCTTGGTTTTCTTCTGTTCTAACCCTGTTTTTCTTGGTTTTCTTCCGCTCTAACCCTGCTTTTCTTGGTTTTCTTCTGATCTAACCCTGTTTTTCTTGGTTTTTTTCGGCTCTAACCCTGTTTTTCTTCGTTTTTTTCGGCTCTAACCCTGTTTTTCTTGGTTTTCCTCCGCTATAACCCTGCTTTCCTTGGTTTTCTCCGGATCTAGCCCTGTTTTTCTTGGTTTTCTTCCGCTATAACACTGTTTTTCTTGTTTTTTTCGGCTCTAACCATGTTTTTCTTGGCTTTCTTCCGTTCCAATCCGGCTTTTCTTGTTTTTTTTCGGCTCTAACCCTGCTTTTCTTGGTTTTCTTCCACTCTAACCCTGCGTTCCTTGGTTTTCTCCGGATCTAGCGCTGTTTTTCTTGGTTTTCTTCCACTCTAACCCTGTTTTTCTTGGTTTTTTTCGGCTCTAACCCTGTTTTTCTTGCTTTTCTTCCGTTCTAACCCGGCTTTTCTGGGTTTTCTTCCGCTCTAACCCTGCTTTTCTTGGTTTTCTTCCGTTCTAACCCGGCTTTTCTTGTTTTTCTTCCTTTCTAATCCTGTTTTTCTTGTTTTTTTTCTGATCTAACCCTGGTTTTCTTGTTTTATTTCGGCTCTAACTGTGGTTTTCTTGGTTTTTTCTGGCTCTAACCCTGTTTTTCTTGGTTTTCTTCGGCTCTAACCCTGTTTTTCTTGGTTTTCTTCGGCTCTAACCCCGTTCTTCTTGGTTTTCTTTGGCTCTAACCCCGTTTTTCTTGGTTTTCTTCCGTTCTAACCCGGCTTTTCTTGGTTTTCTTCCGCTCTAACCCTGCTTTTCTTGGTTTTCTTCCGGTGTAACCCTGTTTTTCTTGGTTTTCTTCCGTTCTAACCTGGCTTTTCTTGGTTTTCTGCCTTTCTAACCCTGTTTTTCTTGGTTTTCTTCCGGTCTAACCCAGTTTTTCTTGGTTTTCTTCCGTTCTAACCCGTCTTTTCTTGGTTTTCTTCCGCTCTAACCCGGCTTTTCTTGCTTTTCTATAGTCCTAACCCTGTTTTTCTTGGTTTTCTTCCGCTCTAACCCTGTTTTTCTTTGTTTTTTCCGGCTCTAACCCTGTTTTTCTTGGTTTTCTTCCGCTCTAACCCTGTTTTTCTTGGTTTTCTTTTGTTCTGACCCGGGTTTTCTTGGTTTTTTTCGGCTCTAACCCTGTTTTTCTTGGTGTTTTCCGGCTCTAACCCTGTTTTTTTTGGTTTTTTCCGGCTCTAACCCTGCTTTTCTTGGTTTTCTTCTGATCTAACCCTGTTTTTCTTGGTTTTTTTCGACTCTAACCCTGTTTTTCTTGGTTTTTTTCGGCTCTAACCCTGTTTTTCTTGGTTTTCTTCCGCTCTAACCCTGCTCTCCTTGGTTTTCTCCGGATCTAGCCCTGTTTTTCTTGGTTTTCTTCCGCTCTAACCCTGTTTTTCTTGGTTTTTTTCGGCTCTAACCGTGTTTTTCTTTGTTTTATTCCGTTCCAATCCGGCTTTTCTTGGTTTTCTTCCGCTCTAACCCTGCTTTTCTTGGTTTTCTCTGGATCTAGCCCTGTTTTTCTTGGTTTTCTTCTGCCCTAACCCTGCTTTTCTTGGTTTTTTTCGGCTCTAACCCTGTTTTTCTTGCTTTTCTTCCGTTCTAACCCGGCTTTTCTTGGTTTTTTCCGGCTCTAACCATGATTTTCTTGGTTTTTTTTGGCTCTAAGCCTGTTTTTCTTGGTTTTCTTCGGCTCTAACCCTGTTTTTCTTGGTTTTCTTCCGTTCTAACCCGGCTTTTCTTGGTTTTTTTCGGCTCTAACCCTGTTTTTCTTGGTTTTCTTTTGTTCTAACCCTGTTTTTCTTGTTTTTTTTCGGCTCTAACCCGGCTTTTCTTGGTTTTCTTCTGCTCTAACCCTTTTTATCTTGGTTTTCTTCCGCTCTAACCCTGTTTTTCTTGGTTTTCTTCTGCTCTAACCCTGTTTTTCTTGGTTTTTTTCGGCTCTAACCCGGCTTTTCTTGGTTTTCTTCGGCTCTAACCCAGTTTTTCTTGGTTTTTTTCCGCACTAACCCTGCTTTTCTTGGTTTTTTTCGGCTCTAACCCTGTTTTTCTTGGTTTTTTTTGGCTCTAACCCTGTTTTTCTTGGTTTTCTTCCGCTCTATCCCCGTTTTTCTTTGTTTTCTTCCGCTCTAACCCTGTTTATCTTGGTTTTATTCCGCTCTAACCCTGTTTTTCTTGCTTTTCTTCCGTTCTAACCCTGTTTTTCTTGGTTTTTTTCGGCTCTAACCCTGTTTTTCTTGGTTTTCTTCGGCTCTAACCCTGTTTTTTTTGGTTTTTTTCTTCTCTAACCCTGTTTTTCTTGGTTTTCTTCCGCTCTAACCCATTATTTTCTTGGTTTTTTTCGGCTCTAACCCTGTTTTTCTTGGTTTTCTTCCGCTCTAACTTTGTTTTTCTTTTTTTTTTTTTCGGCTATAACCTTGTTTTTCTTGGATTTAGTGGTTAGGGTTAGGTTAGGGTTAGGGTTAGGGTTAGGATTAGGGTTAGGGTTGGGGTTAGGGTTAGGGTTAGGGTTAGGGTTAGGGTTAGGGTTAGGATTAGGGTTAGGGTAGGGTTAGGGTTAGGGTTAGGGTTAGGGTTAGGGCTAGAGTAGGTTTAGGGATAGGGTTAGGGTTAGGGTTAAGGTTAGGGTTAGGGTTAGGGTTAGGGTTAGGGTTAGGTGTATGGTTAGGGTTAGGGTTAGGGTTAGGGTTAGGGCTAGGGTTAGGGTTAGGGTTAGGGTTAGGGTTACGGTAGGGTTAGGGTTAGGGTTAGGGCTAGAGTAGGGTTAGGGTTAGGGTTAGGGTTAGGGTTAGGGTTAGGGTTAGGGTTAGGGTTAGGGTTAGGGTAGGGTTAGGGTTAGGGTTAGGGTTAGGGTTAGGGTTAGGGTTAGGGTTAGGGTTAGGGTTAGGGTTAGTGTTAGGGTTAGGGTTTGGGTTAGGGTAAGGGTTAGGGTTAGGGTTTTTTTCTTGGTTTTTTTTGGCTCTAACCCTGTTTTTCTTGGATTTCTTCCCCTCTAACCCTGTTTTTCTTGGTTTTCTTCCGCTCTAACCCGGCTTTTCTTGGTTTTTTTCGGCTCTAACCCTGTTTTTCTTGGTTTTTTTCAGCTCTAACCCTGTTTTTGTTGTTTTTCTTCCGCTCTAACCCTGTTTTTCTTGGTTTCATTCCGTTCTAACCCTGTTTTTCTTGGTTTTTTTGGCTCTAACGCCGTTTTTCTTGGTTTACTTCCGTTCTAACCCGGGTTTTCTTGGTTTTTTTCGGCTCTAACACTGTTTTTCTTGGTTTTCTTCCGTTCTAACCCGGCTTTTCTTGGTTTTTTTCGGCTCTAACCCTGTTTTTCTTGGTTTTCTTCCGGTCTAACCCGGCTTTTCTTGGTTTTCTTCTGCTCTAACCCTGTTTTTCTTGGTTTTCTTCCGCTCTAACCCGGCTTTCCTTGATTTTCTTCCTCTCTAACCCTGTTTTTCTTGGTTTTCTTCCGTTCTAACCCGGCTTTTCTTAGTTTTTTTCGTTCTAACCTTGTTTTTCTTGTTTTTTTTCAGCTCTAACCCTTTTTTTCTTGTTTTTTTTCGTCTCTAACCCTGCTTTTCTTGGTTTTCTTCCGCTCTAACCCAGCTTTTCTTGGTTTTTTTCTGTTCTAACCCTTTTTTTCTGGTTTTTTTTCGGCTCTAACCCTGCTTTTCTTGGTTTTCTTCCGCTCTAACCATGTTTTTCTTGGTTTTCTTCGGCTCTAACCCGGCTTTTCTTGGTTTTCTTCCGTTCTAACCCGGCTTTTCTTGCTTTTCTTGGTTTTCTTCCGCTCTAACCCAGCTTTTCTTGGTTTTTTTCGGCTCTAACCCTTTTTTTCTGGTTTTTTTTCGGCTCTAACCCTGCTTTTCTTGGTTTTCTTCCGCTCTAACCATGTTTTTCTTGGTTTTCTTCGGCTCTAACCCCGTTTTTCTTGGTTTTCTTCCGTTCTAACCCGGCTTTTCTTGGTTTTCTTCGGCTCTAACCCTGTTTATCTTGGTTTTATTCCACTCTAACCCTGTTTTTCTTGGCTTTTTTCGGCTCTAACCCTTTTTTTCTTGGTTTTCTTACGTACTAATCCTGTTTTTCTTGGTTTTCTTCCGCTCTAACCCTGTTTTTCTTGTTTTTTTTCGGCTCTAACCCTGTTTTTCTTGGTTTTTTTCGGCTCTAACCCTCTTTTTCTTGGTTTCTTTCGGCTATAACACCGTTTTTCTTGGTTTTCTTCCGCTCTAACCAAGTTTTTTCATGGTTTTTTTCGGCTCTAACCCTGTTTTTCTTGGGTTTCTTCCGCTCTAACACTGTTTTTCTTGGTTTTCTTCCGCTCTAACCCTGTTTTTCTTGGTTTTCTTCCGTTCTAACCCGGCTTTTCTTTGTTTTTTTCGGCTCTAACCATGATTTTCTTGGTTTTTTTCGGCTCTAACCCTGTTTTTCTTGGTTTTCTTCGGCTCTAACCCTGTTTTTCTTGGTTTTCTTCCGTTCTAACCCGGATTTTCTTGGTTTTTTTCGGCTCTAACCCTGTTTTTCTTGGTTTTCTTTTGTTCTAACCCTGTTTTTCTTGTTTTTTTTCGGCTCTAACCCGGCTTTTCTTGGTTTTCTTGTGCTCTAACCCTTTTTATCTTGGTTTTCTTCCGCTCTAACCCTGTTTTTCTTGGTTTTCTTCTGCTCTAACCCTGTTTTTCTTGGTTTTTTTCGGCTCTAACCCGGCTTTTCTTGGTTTTCTTCGGCTCTAACCCAGTTTTTCTTGGTTTTTTTCCGCACTAACCCTGCTTTTCTTGGTTTTTTTCGGCTCTAACCCTGTTTTTCTTGGTTTTTTTTGGCTCTAACCCTGTTTTTCTTGGTTTTCTTCCGCTCTATCCCCGTTTTTCTTTGTTTTCTTCCGCTCTAACCCTGTTTATCTTGGTTTTATTCCGCTCTAACCCTGTTTTTCTTGCTTTTCTTCCGTTCTAACCCTGTTTTTCTTGTTTTTTTTCGGCTCTAACCCTGTTTTTCTTGGTTTTCTTCGGCTCTAACCCTGTTTTTTTTGGTTTTCTTCTGCTCTAACCCTGTTTTTCTTGGTTTTCTTCCGCTCTAACCCATTATTTTCTTGGTTTTTTTCGGCTCTAACCCTGTTTTTCTTGGTTTTCTTCCGTTCTAACCCTGTTTTTCTTGGTTTTTTTCGGCTCTAACCCTGTTTTTCTTGGTTTTCTTCGGCTCTAACCCTGTTTTTCTTGGTTTTCTTCTGCTCTAACCCTGTTTTTCTTGGTTTTCTTCCGCTCTAACCCATTATTTTCTTGGTTTATTTCGGCTCCAACCCCGTTTTTCTTGGTTTTCTTCCTCTCTAAACATGTTTTTCTTGGTTTTCTTCGGCTCTAACCCAGTTTTTCTTGGTTTTCTTCCATTCTAATCATGCTTTTCTTGGTTTTCTTCGGCTCTAACCCTGTTTATCATTGGTTTTATTCCGCTCTAACCCTGTTTTTCTTGTTTTTTTTCGGCTCTAACCCTTTTATTCTTGGTTTTCTTCCTTTCTAATCCTGTTTTTCTTGGTTTTCTTCCGCTCTAACCCTGTTTTTCTTGTTTTTTTTCGGCTCTAGCCCTGTTTTTCTTGTTTTTTTTCGGCTCTAACCCTCTTTTTCTTGGTTTTTTTCGGCTCTAACCCTGTTTTTTTGGTTTTTTTCGGCTCTAACCCTGGCATTTCATGTTTTTTTTTGGCTCTTACCCAGTTTTTCTTGGTTTTCTTCCGTTCTAACCCGGCTTTTCATGGTTTTCTTCGGCTCTAACCCTGTTTTTCTTGGTTTTCTTCCGTTCTAACCCGGCTTTTCTTGGTTTTCTTCCGCTCTAACCCTGTTTTTCTTGGTTTTCTTCCGCTCTAACCCTGTTTATCTTGGTTTTTTTCTGCTCTAACCCTGTTTTTCTTGGTTTTTTTCGGCTCTAACCCTGTTTTTCTTGGATTTCTTGTGCTGTTACCCTGCTTTTCTTGGTTTTTTTCGGCTCTAAGTCTGTTTTTCTAGGTTTTCTTCGACTCTAACCCTGTTTGTCTTAGTTTTTTTCGGCTGTAACCCTGTTTTTCTTGGTTTTCTTCCGCTCTAACCTTGCTTTTCTTGGTTTTCTTCGGCTCTAACCCCATTTTTCTTGGTTTTCTTCCTTTCTAAAACGGCTTTTCTTGGTTTTCTTCCGCTCTAACCCTGTTTTTCTTGGTTTTCTTCCGTTCTAACCCGGCTTTGCTTGGTTTTTTCGGTTCTAACCCTGTTTTTCTTGTTTTTTTTCGGCTCTAACACTGCTTTACTTGGTTTTCTCTGGCTCTAACCCTGTTTTTCTTTTTTTTCTTCCGCTCTAACCCTGTTTTTCTTGGTTTTTTTCGGCTCTAACCCTCTTTTTCTTGGTTTCTTTCGGCTATAACACCGTTTTTCTTGGTTTTCTTCCGCTCTAACCAAGTTTTTTCATGGTTTTTTTCGGCTCTAACCCTGTTTTTCTTGGGTTTCTTCCGCTCTAACACTGTTTTTCTTGGTTTTCTTCCGCTCTAACCCTGTTTTTCTTGGTTTTCTTCCGTTCTAACCCGGCTTTTCTTTGTTTTTTTCGGCTCTAACCATGATTTTCTTGGTTTTTTTCGGCTCTAACCCTGTTTTTCTTGGTTTTCTTCGGCTCTAACCCTGTTTTTCTTGGTTTTCTTCCGTTCTAACCCGGCCTTTCTTGGTTTTTTTCGGCTCTAACCCTGTTTTTCTTGGTTTTCTTTTGTTCTAACCCTGTTTTTCTTGTTTTTTTTCGGCTCTAACCCGGCTTTTCTTGGTTTTCTTCTGCTCTAACCCTTTTTATCTTGGTTTTCTTCCGCTCTAACCCTGTTTTTCTTGGTTTTCTTCTGCTCTAACCCTGTTTTTCTTGTTTTTTTTCGGCTCTAACCCTGTTTTTTTTGGTTTATTCCGGCTCTAACCCTGTTTTTCTTGGTTTTTTTCGGCTCTAACCCTTCTTTTCTTTGTTTTCTTTTGCTTTAACCCTGTTTTTCTTGGTTTCTTTCGGCTCTAACCCTGTTTTTCTTGGTTTTCTTCCGTTCTAACCCGGCTTTTCTTGGTTTTCTTCGGCTCTAACCCAGTTTTTCTTGGTTTTATTCCGCACTAACCCTGTTTTTCTTGCTTTTCTTCCGTTCTAACCCTGTTTTTCTTGGTTTTTTTTGGCTCTAACCCTGTTTTTCTTGGTTTTCTTCCGCTCTATCCCCGTTTTTCTTTGTTTTCTTCCGCTCTAACCCTGTTTATCTTGGTTTTATTCCGCTCTAACCCTGTTTTTCTTGCTTTTCTTCCGTTCTAACCCTGTTTTTCTTGGTTTTCTTCGGCTCTAACCCTGTTTTTCTTGGTTTTCTTCGGCTCTAACCCTGTTTTTTTGGTTTTCTTCTGCTCTAACCCTGTTTTTCTTGGTTTTCTTCCGCTCTAACCCATTATTTTCTTGGTTTTTTTCAGCTCTAACCCTGTTTTTCTTGGTTTTCTTCCGTTCTAACCCTGTTTTTCTTGGTTTTTTTCGGCTCTAACCCTGTTTTTCTTGGTTTTCTTCGGCTCTAACCCTGTTTTTCTTGGTTTTCTTCTGCTCTAACCCTGTTTTTCTTGGTTTTCTTCCGCTCTAACCCATTATTTTCTTGGTTTATTTCGGCTCCAACCTTGTTTTTCTTGGTTTTCTTCCTCTCTAAACATGTTTTTCTTGGTTTTCTTCGGCTCTAACCCAGTTTTTCTTGGTTTTCTTCCATTCTAATCCTGCTTTTCTTGGTTTTCTTCGGCTCTAACCCTGTTTATCATTGGTTTTATTCCGCTCTAACCCTGTTTTTCTTGTTTTTTTTCGGCTCTAGCCCTGTTTTTCTTGTTTTTTTTCGGCTCTTACCCTCTTTTTCTTGTTTTTTTTCGGCTCTAACCCTGTTTTTTTGGTTTTTTTCGGCTCTAACCCTGGCATTTCATGTTTTTTTTTGGCTCTTACCCAGTTTTTCTTGGTTTTCTTCCGTTCTAACCCGGCTTTTCATGGTTTTCTTCGGCTCTAACCCTGTTTTTCTTGGTTTTCTTCCGTTCTAAGCCGGCTTTTCTTGGTTTTCTTCCGCTCTAACCCTGTTTTTCTTGGTTTTCTTCCGCTCTAACCCTGTTTATCTTGGTTTTTTTCTGCTCTAACCCTGTTTTTCTTGGTTTTTTTCGGCTCTAACCCTGTTTTTCTTGGATTTCTTGTGCTGTTACCCTGCTTTTCTTGTTTTTTTTCGGCTCTAAGTCTGTTTTTCTAGGTTTTCTTCGACTCTAACCCTGTTTGTCTTAGTTTTTTTCGGCTGTAACCCTGTTTTTCTTGGTTTTCTTCCGCTCTAACGTTGCTTTTCTTGGTTTTCTTCGGCTCTAACCCCATTTTTCTTGGTTTTCTTCCTTTCTAAAACGGCTTTTCTTGGTTTTCTTCCGCTCTAACCCTGTTTTTCTTGGTTTTCTTCCATTCTAACCCGGCTTTGCTTGGTTTTTTTCGGTTCTAACCCTGTTTTTCTTGGTTTTTTTCGGCTCTAACACTGCTTTACTTGGTTTTCTCTGGCTCTAACCCTGTTTTTCTTTTTTTTCTTCCGCTCTAACCCTGTTTTTCTTGGTTTTCTTCGGCTCTAACCCTGTTTATCTTGGTTTTCTTCCGCTCTAACCCTGCTTTTCTTGGTTTTTTTCGGCTCTAACTCTGTTTTTCTAGGTTTTCTTCGGCTCTAACCCTGTTTTTCTTCGTTTTTTTCGGCTGTAACCCTGTTTTTCTTGGTTTTCTTCCGCTCTAACCTTGTTTTTCTTGGTTTTCTTCGGCTCTAACCCCCTTTTTCTTGGTTTTCTTCCTTTCTAAAACGGCTTTTCTTGGTTTTCTTCCGCTCTAACCCTGTTTTTCTTGGTTTTCTTCCGTTCTAACCCGGCTTTTCTTGGTTTTTTTCGGCTCTAACCCTGTTTTTCTTGGTTTTTTTCGGCTCTAACACTTCTTTACTTGGTTTTCTCTGGTTCTAACCCTGTTTTTCTTTTTTTTCTTCCGCTCTAACCCTGTTTTTCTTGGTTTTCTTCGGCTCTAACCCTGTTTTTCTTGGTTTTCTTCCGCTGTAACCCTGTTTTTCTTGTTTTTTTTCGGCTCTAACCCTGTTTTTCTTGGTTTTTTTCGGCTCTAACCCCGTTTTTCTTGGTTTTCTTCT
>NW_028188977.1:210000-212500 GCF_054131305.1 Coturnix japonica
TTTCTTGGTTTTCTTCCGTTCTAACCCGGCTTTTCTTGGTTTTCTTCGGCTCTAACCCAGTTTTTCTTGGTTTTATTCCGCACTAACCCTGTTTTTCTTGCTTTTCTTCCGTTCTAACCCTGTTTTTCTTGGTTTTTTTTGGCTCTAACCCTGTTTTTCTTGGTTTTCTTCCGCTCTATCCCCGTTTTTCTTTGTTTTCTTCCGCTCTAACCCTGTTTATCTTGGTTTTATTCCGCTCTAACCCTGTTTTTCTTGCTTTTCTTCCGTTCTAACCCTGTTTTTCTTGGTTTTCTTCGGCTCTAACCCTGTTTTTCTTGGTTTTCTTCGGCTCTAACCCTGTTTTTTTGGTTTTCTTCTGCTCTAACCCTGTTTTTCTTGGTTTTCTTCCGCTCTAACCCATTATTTTCTTGGTTTTTTTCAGCTCTAACCCTGTTTTTCTTGGTTTTCTTCCGTTCTAACCCTGTTTTTCTTGGTTTTTTTCGGCTCTAACCCTGTTTTTCTTGGTTTTCTTCGGCTCTAACCCTGTTTTTCTTGGTTTTCTTCTGCTCTAACCCTGTTTTTCTTGGTTTTCTTCCGCTCTAACCCATTATTTTCTTGGTTTATTTCGGCTCCAACCTTGTTTTTCTTGGTTTTCTTCCTCTCTAAACATGTTTTTCTTGGTTTTCTTCGGCTCTAACCCAGTTTTTCTTGGTTTTCTTCCATTCTAATCCTGCTTTTCTTGGTTTTCTTCGGCTCTAACCCTGTTTATCATTGGTTTTATTCCGCTCTAACCCTGTTTTTCTTGTTTTTTTTCGGCTCTAGCCCTGTTTTTCTTGTTTTTTTTCGGCTCTTACCCTCTTTTTCTTGTTTTTTTTCGGCTCTAACCCTGTTTTTTTGTTTTTTTTCGGCTCTAACCCTGGCATTTCATGTTTTTTTTTGGCTCTTACCCAGTTTTTCTTGGTTTTCTTCCGTTCTAACCCGGCTTTTCATGGTTTTCTTCGGCTCTAACCCTGTTTTTCTTGGTTTTCTTCCGTTCTAAGCCGGCTTTTCTTGGTTTTCTTCCGCTCTAACCCTGTTTTTCTTGGTTTTCTTCCGCTCTAACCCTGTTTATCTTGGTTTTTTTCTGCTCTAACCCTGTTTTTCTTGGTTTTTTTCGGCTCTAACCCTGTTTTTCTTGGATTTCTTGTGCTGTTACCCTGCTTTTCTTGTTTTTTTTCGGCTCTAAGTCTGTTTTTCTAGGTTTTCTTCGACTCTAACCCTGTTTGTCTTAGTTTTTTTCGGCTGTAACCCTGTTTTTCTTGGTTTTATTCCGCTCTAACGTTGCTTTTCTTGGTTTTCTTCGGCTCTAACCCCATTTTTCTTGGTTTTCTTCCTTTCTAAAACGGCTTTTCTTGGTTTTCTTCCGCTCTAACCCTGTTTTTCTTGGTTTTCTTCCATTCTAACCCGGCTTTGCTTGGTTTTTTTCGGTTCTAACCCTGTTTTTCTTGGTTTTTTTCGGCTCTAACACTGCTTTACTTGGTTTTCTCTGGCTCTAACCCTGTTTTTCTTTTTTTTCTTCCGCTCTAACCCTGTTTTTCTTGGTTTTCTTCGGCTCTAACCCTGTTTATCTTGGTTTTCTTCCGCTCTAACCCTGCTTTTCTTGGTTTTTTTCGGCTCTAACTCTGTTTTTCTAGGTTTTCTTCGGCTCTAACCCTGTTTTTCTTCGTTTTTTTCGGCTGTAACCCTGTTTTTCTTGGTTTTCTTCCGCTCTAACCTTGCTTTTCTTGGTTTTCTTCGGCTCTAACCCCCTTTTTCTTGGTTTTCTTCCTTTCTAAAACGGCTTTTCTTGGTTTTCTTCCGCTCTAACCCTGTTTTTCTTGGTTTTCTTCCGTTCTAACCCGGCTTTTCTTGGTTTTTTTCGGCTCTAACCCTGTTTTTCTTGGTTTTTTTCGGCTCTAACACTTCTTTACTTGGTTTTCTCTGGCTCTAACCCTGTTTTTCTTTTTTTTCTTCCGCTCTAACCCTGTTTTTCTTGGTTTTCTTCGGCTCTAACCCTGTTTTTCTTGGTTTTCTTCCGCTGTAACCCTGTTTTTCTTGTTTTTTTTCGGCTCTAACCCTGTTTTTCTTGGTTTTTTTCGGCTCTAACCCCGTTTTTCTTGGTTTTCTTCTGCTCTAACCATGTTTTTCGTGCTTTTCTTCGGCTCTAACCCCGTTTTTTTTGGTTTTCTTCCGTTCTAACCCGGCTTTTCTTGGATTTTTTCAGCTCTAACCCTGTTTTTCTTGGTTTCTTTTGGCTCTAACCCTGTTTTTCTTGGTTTTTTCGGATCTAACCCTGTTTTTCTTGGTTTTCTTCGGCTCTAACCCTGTTTTTCTTGGTTTTCTTCCGTTCTAACCCTGTTTTTCTTGGTTTTTTTCGGCTCTAACACTGTTTTTCTTGGTTTTCTTTTGTTCTGACCCGGCTTTTTTGGTTTTTTCGGCTCTAAACCTGTTTTTCTTGGATTTTCGGCTCTAACCCTGTTTTTCTTGGTTTTCTTCCGCTCTA
>NW_028188977.1:215000-217500 GCF_054131305.1 Coturnix japonica
TTTTCTTGGTTTTCTTCCGCTCTAACCCTGTTTATCTTGGTTTTATTCCGCTCTAACCCTGTTTTTCTTGGTTTTCTTCCGCTCTAACCCTGTTTTTCTTGGTTTTTTTCGGCTCTAACCCAGTTTTTCTTGGTTATCTCCGGCTCTAACCCTGTTTTTCTTGGTTTTTTTCGGCTCTAACCCCGTTTTTCTTGGTTTTCTTCCGCTCTAACCATGTTTTTCTTGGTTTTCTTCGGCTCTAACCCCGTTTTTCTTGGTTTTCTTCCGTTCTAACCGGGCTTTTCTTGGATTTTTTCGGCTCTAACCCTGTCTTTCTTGGTTATCTTTTGTTCTAACCAGGCTTTTATGGTTTTTTTCGGCTCTAACCTTGTTTTTCTTGGTTTTCTTCTGCTCTAACCCTGTTTTTCTTGGTTTTCTTCGGCTCTAACCCTATTTTTCTTGGGTTTTTTCGGCTCTAACCCCGTTTTTCTTGGTTTTCTTCTGTTCTAACCCGGCATATCTTGATTTTCTTCGGCTCTAACCCTGTTTTTCTTGGTTTTCTTTTTTTCTAACACGGCTTTTCTTGGTTTTCTTCGGCTCTAACCCTGTTTTTCTTGGTTTATTTCGGCTCTAACCCTGTTTTTCTAGGTTTTCTTCCGCTCTAACCCTGTTTTTCTTGGTTTTCTTTGGCTCTAACCCTGCTTTTCTTGGTTTTCATCAGCTCTAACCCCGTTTTTCTTGGTTTTTTACGGCTCGAACCCTGTTTTTCTTGTTTTTTTTCGGCTCTAACCCTGTTCTTCTTGGTTTTCTTCCACTCAGACCCTGCTTTTCTTTGTTTTCTTCTGTTCTAACCCGGCTTTTCTTAGTTCTTTTCGTCTCTAACCTTGTTTTTCTTGGTTTTTTTCGGCTCTAACCGTGATTTTCTTGGTTTTTTTCGGCTCTAACCCTGTTTTTGTTGGTTTTCTTCCGCTCTAACCCTGCTTTTATTGGTTTTCTTCCGCTCTAACCCTGTTTTTCTTGGTTTTTTTTTCGGTTATAACCTTGTTTTTCTTGGTTTTAGTGGTTAGGGTTAGGTTAGGGTTAGGGTTAGGGTTAGGGTTAGGGTTGGGGTTAGGGTTAGGGTTAGGGTTAGGGTTAGGGTTAGGGTTAGGGTTAGGGTTAGGGTTAGGGTTAGGGTAGGGTTAGGGTTAGGGTTAGGGTTAGGTTTAGGGCAAGGGTTAGTGTTAGGGATAGGGTTAGGGTTAGGGTTAGGGTTAGGGCTAGAGTAGGGTTAGGGTTAGGATTAGGGTTAGGGTTAGGGTTAGGGTTAGGGTTAGGGTTAGGGTAGGGTTAGGGTTAGGGTTAGGGTTAGGGTTAGGGTTAGGGTTAGGGTTAGGGTTAGGGTTAGGGTTAGGGGTAGGGTTAGGGTTAGGGTTAGGGTGAGGGTTAGGGTGAGGGTTAGGGTTTTTTTTCTTGGTTTTTTTCGGCTCTAACCCTGTTTTTCTTGGTTTACTTCCTCTCTAACCCAGCTTTTCTTGGTTTTTTTCGGCTCTAACCCTGTTTTTCTTGGTTTTTTTGGGCTCTAACCCTGTTTTTCTTGGTTTTCTTCCGCTCTAACCCTGTTTTTCTTGGTTTTCTCCGACTCTAACCCTGTTTTTCTTGTTTTTTTTCAACTCTAACCCTGTTTTTCTTGGTTTTCTTCGGTTCTAACCCCGTTTTTCTTGGTTTACTTCCGTTCTAACCCGGCTTTTCTTGGTTTTTTTTGGCTCTAACCCAGTTTTTCTTGGTTTTCTTCCGTTCTAACCCGGCTTTTCCTGGTTTTCTTCCGTTCTAACCAGGCTTTTCTTGGTTTTCTTCTGTTCTAACCCTGTTTTTCTTGGTTTTATTCCGCTCTAACCCTGTTTTTCTTGGTTTTTTTTTCGGCTATTACATTGTTTTTCTTTGTTTTAGTGGTTAGGGTTAGGTTAGGGTTAGGGTTAGGGTTAGGGTTGGGGTTGGGGTTAGGGTGAGGGTTAGGGTGAGGGTTAGGGTTTTTTTTCTTGGTTTTTTTCGGATCTAACCCTGTTTTTCTTGGTTTACTTCCGCTCTAACCCGGCTTTTCTTGGTTTTTTTCGGCTCTAACCCTGTTTTTCTTGGTTTTTTTCGGCTCTAACCCTGTTTTTCTTGGTTTTCTTCCGCTCTAACCCTGTTTTTCTTGGTTTTCTTCGGTTCTAACCCCGTTTTTCTTGGTTTACTTCCGTTCTAACCCGGCTTTTCTTGTTTTTTTTTGGCTCTAACCCTGTTTTTCTTGGTTTTCTTCCGTTCTAACCCGGCTTTTCTTGTTTTTTTTCGGCTCTAACCCTGTTTTTCTTGGTTTTCTTCCTTTCTAACCCGGCTTTTCTTGGTTTTCTTCTGCTCTAACCCTGTTTTTCTTGGTTTTCTTCCGTTCTAACCCAACTTTTCTTGATTTTCTTCCGCTCTAACCCTGTTTTTCTTGGTTTTCTTCCGTTCTAACCCGGCTTTTCTTAGTTCTTTTCGTCTCTAACCTTGTTTTTCTTGGTTT
>NW_028188977.1:227500-230000 GCF_054131305.1 Coturnix japonica
TTTTTCGGCTCTAACCCTTTTTTTCTTGGGTTTCTTACGTACTAATCCTGTTTTTCTTGGTTTTCTTCCGCTCTAACCCTGTTTTTCTTGTTTTTTTTCGGCTCTAACCCTGTTTTTCTTGGTTTTTTTTGGCTCTAACCCTGTTTTTCTTGGTTTTTTTCGGCTCTAACCCCGTTTTTCTTTGTTTTCTTCCGCTCTAACCAAGTTTTTTCATGGTTTTTTTCCGCTCTAACCCTGTTTTTTTTGGGTTTCTTCCGCTCTAACACTGTTTTTCTTGGTTTTCTTCCGCTCTAACCCTGTTTTGCTTGGTTTTCTTCCGTTCTAACCCGGCTTTTCTTTGTTTTTTTCGGCTCTAACCCTGTTTTTCTTGTTTATTTTCGGCTCTATCCCTGTTTTTCTTGGTTTTCTTCCGCTCTAACCCTGTTTTTCTTGGTTTCATTCCGATCTATCCCTGTTTTTCTTGGTTTTCTTCGGCTCTAAGCCCGTTTTTTTTGGTTTACTTCCGTTCTAACCCGGGTTTTCTTGGTTTTTTTTGGCTCTAACCCTGTTTTTCTTGGTTTTCTTCCGTTCTAACCCGGCTTTTCTTGGTTTTCTTCTGATCTAACCCTGTTTTTCTTGGTTTTCTTCCGTTCTAACCCAGCTTTTCTTGATTTTCTTCCACTCTAACCCTGTTTTCCTTGGTTTTCTTCACCTCTAACCCAGCTTTTCTTTGTTTTTTTCGGCTCTAACCCTTTTTTTCTTGTTTTTTTTCGGCTCTAACCCTGCTTTTCTTGGTTTTCTTCCGCTCTAACCCAGCTTTTCTTGGTTTTTTTCGGTTCTAACCCTTTTTTTCTTGTTTTTTTTCGGCTCTAACCCTGCTTTTCTTGGTTTTCTTCCGCTCTAACCATGTTTTTCTTGGTTTTCTTCGGCTCTAACGTCGTTTTTCTTGGTTTTCTTCCGTTCTAACCCGGCTTTTCTTGGTTTTCTTCGGCTCTAACCCTGTTTATCTTGGTTTTATTCCGCTCTAACCCTGTTTTTCTTGGTTTTTTTCGGCTCTAACCCTTTTTTTCTTGGGTTTCTTACGTACTAATCCTGTTTTTCTTGGTTTTCTTCCGCTCTAACCCTGTTTTTCTTGTTTTTTTTCGGCTCTAACCCTGTTTTTCTTGGTTTTTTTTGGCTCTAACCCTGTTTTTCTTGGTTTTTTTCGGCTCTAACCCCGTTTTTCTTTGTTTTCTTCCGCTCTAACCAAGTTTTTTCATGGTTTTTTTCCGCTCTAACCCTGTTTTTTTTGGGTTTCTTCCGCTCTAACACTGTTTTTCTTGGTTTTCTTCCGCTCTAACCCTGTTTTGCTTGGTTTTCTTCCGTTCTAACCCGGCTTTTCTTTGTTTTTTTCGGCTCTAACCCTGTTTTTCTTGTTTTTTTTCGGCTCTAACCCGGCTTTTCTTGGTTTTCTTCTGTTCTAACCCTTTTTATCTTGGTTTTCTTCCGCTCTAACCCTGTTTTACTTGGTTTTCTTCTGCTCTAACCCTGTTTTTCTTGGTTTTTTTCGGCTCTAACCCTGTTTTTCTTGGTTTATTCCGGCTCTAACCCTGTTTTTCTTTGTTTTTTTCGGCTCTAACCCTTCTTTTCTTTGTTTTCTTCCGCTCTAACCCTGTTTTTCTTGGTTTCTTTCGGCTCTAACCCTGTTTTTCTTGGTTTTCTTCCGTTCTAACCCGGATTTTCTTGGTTTTCTTCCGCTCTAACCCTGTTTTTCTTGCTTTTTTTCCGCACTAACCCTGCTTTTCTTGGTTTTTGTTGGCTCTAACCCTGTTTTTCTTGGTTTTCTCCAGCTCTAACCCTGTTTTTCTTGGTTTTCTTCCGCTCTAACCCCGTTTTTCTTTGTTTTCTTCCGCTCTAACCCTGTTTATCTTGGTTTTATTCCGCTCTAACCCTGTTTTTCTTGGTTTTCTTCCGTTCTAACCCTGTTTTTCTTGGCTTTTTTCGGCTCTAACCTTGTTTTTCTTGGTTTTCTTCGGTTCTAACCCGGTTTTTCTTGGTTTTCTTCCATTCTAACCCTGTTTTTCTTTGTTTTCTTTTGCTCTAACCCATTATTTTCTTGGTTATTTTCGGCTCTAACCCTGTTTTTCTTGGTTTTCTTCCGCTCTAACCCAGCTTTACTTGGTTTTTTTCGGCTCTAACCCTGTTTTTCTTGTTTTTTTTTCGGCTCTAACCCTGCTTTTCTTGGTTTTCTTCCGCTCTAACCCTGTTTTTCTTGGTTTTTTTCGGCTCTAACCCTGTTTTTCTTGTTTTTTTTCGGCTCTAACCCAGTTTTTCTTGGTTTTCTTCCTCTCTAAACATGTTTTTCTTGGTTTTCTTCGGCTCTAACCCCGTTTTTCTTGGTTTTCTACCGTTCTAATCCTGCTTTTCTTGGTTTTCTTCGGCTCTAACCCTGTTTATCATTGGTTTTATTCCGCTCTAACCCTGTTTTTCTTGGTTTTTTTCGGCTCTAACCCTTTTATTCTTGGTTTTCTTCCTTTCTAAC
>NW_028188977.1:235000-240000 GCF_054131305.1 Coturnix japonica
ATTTTCTTGGTTATTTTCGGCTCTAACCCTGTTTTTCTTGGTTTTCTTCCGCTCTAACCCAGCTTTACTTGGTTTTTTTCGGCTCTAACCCTGTTTTTCTTGTTTTTTTTTCGGCTCTAACCCTGCTTTTCTTGGTTTTCTTCCGCTCTAACCCTGTTTTTCTTGGTTTTTTTCGGCTCTAACCCTGTTTTTCTTGGTTTTTTTCGGCTCTAACCCTGTTTTTCTTGGTTTTTTTCGGCTCTAACCCAGTTTTTCTTGGTTTTCTTCCTCTCTAAACATGTTTTTCTTGGTTTTCTTCGGCTCTAACCCCGTTTTTCTTGGTTTTCTACCGTTCTAATCCTGCTTTTCTTGGTTTTCTTCGGCTCTAACCCTGTTTATCATTGGTTTTATTCCGCTCTAACCCTGTTTTTCTTGGTTTTTTTCGGCTCTAACCCTTTTATTCTTGGTTTTCTTCCTTTCTAACCCTGTTTTTCTTGGTTTTCGTCGGCTCTAACCCTGTTTTTTTTGGTTTTTTTCGGCTCTAGCCCTGTTTTTCTTGGTTTTTTTCGGCTCTAACCCTCTTTCTCTTGTTTTTTTTCGGCTCTAACCCTGTTTTTTTGGTTTTTTTCGGCTCTAACCCTGGCATTTCATGGTTTTCTTCTGCTCTAACCCTGTTTTTCTTGGTTTTCTTCCGTTCTAACCCGGCTTTTCATGGTTTTCTTCGGCTCTAACCCTGTTTTTCTTGGTTTTCTTCCGTTCTAACACGGCTTTTCTTGGTTTTTTTCGGCTCTAACCCTGTTTTTCTTGGTTTTCTTCCGCTCTAACCCTGTTTTTCTTGGTTTTTTTCTGCTCTAACCCTTTTTTTCTTGGTTTTTTTCGGCTCTAACCCTGTTTTTCTTGGATTTCTTCCGCTGTAACCCTGCTTTTCTTTTTTTTTTTTCGGCTCTAACTCTGTTTTTCTAGGTTTTATTCCGCTCTAACCCTGTTTTTCTTAGTTTTTTTCGGCTCTAACCCTGTTTTTCTTGGTTTTCTTCCGCTCTAACCTTGCTTTTCTTGGTTTTCTTCGGCTCTAACCCCCTTTTTCTTGGTTTTCTTCCTTTCTAAAACGGCTTTTCTTGGTTTTCATCTGCTCTAACCCTGTTTTTCTTGGTTTTCTTCCGTTCTAACCCGGCTTTTCTTGGTTTTTTTCGGCTCTAACCCTGTTTTTCTTGGTTTTCTTCGGCTCTAAGCCCGTTTTTTTTGGTTTACTTCCGTTCTAACCCGGGTTTTCTTGGTTTTTTTTGGCTCTAACCCTGTTTTTCTTGGTTTTCTTCCGTTCTAACCCGGCTTTTCTTGGTTTTTTTCGGCTCTAACCCTGTTTTTCTTGGTTTTCTTCCGTTCTAACCCGGCTTTTCTTGGTTTTCTTCTGATCTAACCCTGTTTTTCTTGGTTTTCTTCCGTTCTAACCCAGCTTTTCTTGATTTTCTTCCTCTCTAACCCTGTTTTCCTTGGTTTTCTTCACCTCTAACCCAGCTTTTCTTTGTTTTTTTCGGCTCTAACCCTTTTTTTCTTGTTTTTTTTCGGCTCTAACCCTGCTTTTCTTGGTTTTCTTCCGCTCTAACCCAGCTTTTCTTGGTTTTTTTCGGTTCTAACCCTTTTTTTCTTGTTTTTTTTCGGCTCTAACCCTGCTTTTCTTGGTTTTCTTCCGCTCTAACCATGTTTTTCTTGGTTTTCTTCGGCTCTAACGTCGTTTTTCTTGGTTTTCTTCCGTTCTAACCCGGCTTTTCTTGGTTTTCTTCGGCTCTAACCCTGTTTATCTTGGTTTTATTCCGCTCTAACCCTGTTTTTCTTGGTTTTTTTCGGCTCTAACCCTTTTTTTCTTGGGTTTCTTACGTACTAATCCTGTTTTTCTTGGTTTTCTTCCGCTCTAACCCTGTTTTTCTTGTTTTTTTTCGGCTCTAACCCCGTTTTTCTTTGTTTTCTTCCGCTCTAACCAAGTTTTTTCATGGTTTTTTTCCGCTCTAACCCTGTTTTTTTTGGGTTTCTTCCGCTCTAACACTGTTTTTCTTGGTTTTCTTCCGCTCTAACCCAGCTTTACTTGGTTTTTTTCGGCTCTAACCCTGTTTTTCTTGGTTTTCTTCCGTTCTAACCCGGATTTTCTTGGTTTTCTTCCGCTCTAACCCTGTTTTTCTTGCTTTTTTTCCGCACTAACCCTGCTTTTCTTGGTTTTTGTTGGCTCTAACCCTGTTTTTCTTGGTTTTCTCCAGCTCTAACCCTGTTTTTCTTGGTTTTCTTCCGCTCTAACCCCGTTTTTCTTTGTTTTCTTCCGCTCTAACCCTGTTTATCTTGGTTTTATTCCGCTCTAACCCTGTTTTTCTTGGTTTTCTTCCGTTCTAACCCTGTTTTTCTTAGTTTTTTTCGGCTCTAACCCTGTTTTTCTTGGTTTTCTTCCGCTCTAACCTTGCTTTTCTTGGTTTTCTTCGGCTCTAACCCAGTTTTTCTTGGTTTTCTTCCTCTCTAAACATGTTTTTCTTGGTTTTCTTCGGCTCTAACCCCGTTTTTCTTGGTTTTCTACCGTTCTAATCCTGCTTTTCTTGGTTTTCTTCGGCTCTAACCCTGTTTATCATTGGTTTTATTCCGCTCTAACCCTGTTTTTCTTGGTTTTTTTCGGCTCTAACCCTTTTATTCTTGGTTTTCTTCCTTTCTAACCCTGTTTTTCTTGGTTTTCGTCGGCTCTAACCCTGTTTTTTTTGGTTTTTTTCGGCTCTAGCCCTGTTTTTCTTGGTTTTTTTCGGCTCTAACCCTCTTTCTCTTGTTTTTTTTCGGCTCTAACCCTGTTTTTTTGGTTTTTTTCGGCTCTAACCCTGGCATTTCATGGTTTTCTTCTGCTCTAACCCTGTTTTTCTTGGTTTTCTTCCGTTCTAACCCGGCTTTTCATGGTTTTCTTCGGCTCTAACCCTGTTTTTCTTGGTTTTCTTCCGTTCTAACACGGCTTTTCTTGGTTTTTTTCGGCTCTAACCCTGTTTTTCTTGGTTTTCTTCCGCTCTAACCCTGTTTTTCTTGGTTTTTTTCTGCTCTAACCCTTTTTTTCTTGGTTTTTTTCGGCTCTAACCCTGTTTTTCTTGGATTTCTTCCGCTGTAACCCTGCTTTTCTTTTTTTTTTTTCGGCTCTAACTCTGTTTTTCTAGGTTTTATTCCGCTCTAACCCTGTTTTTCTTAGTTTTTTTCGGCTCTAACCCTGTTTTTCTTGGTTTTCTTCCGCTCTAACCTTGCTTTTCTTGGTTTTCTTCGGCTCTAACCCCCTTTTTCTTGGTTTTCTTCCTTTCTAAAACGGCTTTTCTTGGTTTTCATCTGCTCTAACCCTGTTTTTCTTGGTTTTCTTCCGTTCTAACCCGGCTTTTCTTGGTTTTTTTCGGCTCTAACCCTGTTTTTCTTGGTTTTCTTCGGCTCTAAGCCCGTTTTTTTTGGTTTACTTCCGTTCTAACCCGGGTTTTCTTGGTTTTTTTTGGCTCTAACCCTGTTTTTCTTGGTTTTCTTCCGTTCTAACCCGGCTTTTCTTGGTTTTTTTCGGCTCTAACCCTGTTTTTCTTGGTTTTCTTCCGTTCTAACCCGGCTTTTCTTGGTTTTCTTCTGATCTAACCCTGTTTTTCTTGGTTTTCTTCCGTTCTAACCCAGCTTTTCTTGATTTTCTTCCTCTCTAACCCTGTTTTCCTTGGTTTTCTTCACCTCTAACCCAGCTTTTCTTTGTTTTTTTCGGCTCTAACCCTTTTTTTCTTGTTTTTTTTCGGCTCTAACCCTGCTTTTCTTGGTTTTCTTCCGCTCTAACCCAGCTTTTCTTGGTTTTTTTCGGTTCTAACCCTTTTTTTCTTGTTTTTTTTCGGCTCTAACCCTGCTTTTCTTGGTTTTCTTCCGCTCTAACCATGTTTTTCTTGGTTTTCTTCGGCTCTAACGTCGTTTTTCTTGGTTTTCTTCCGTTCTAACCCGGCTTTTCTTGGTTTTCTTCGGCTCTAACCCTGTTTATCTTGGTTTTATTCCGCTCTAACCCTGTTTTTCTTGGTTTTTTTCGGCTCTAACCCTTTTTTTCTTGGGTTTCTTACGTACTAATCCTGTTTTTCTTGGTTTTCTTCCGCTCTAACCCTGTTTTTCTTGTTTTTTTTCGGCTCTAACCCTGTTTTTCTTGGTTTTTTTCGGCTCTACCCCTGTTTTTCTTGGTTTTTTTCGGCTCTAACCCCGTTTTTCTTTGTTTTCTTCCGCTCTAACCAAGTTTTTTCATGGTTTTTTTCCGCTCTAACCCTGTTTTTTTTGGGTTTCTTCCGCTCTAACACTGTTTTTCTTGGTTTTCTTCCGCTCTAACCCTGTTTTGCTTGGTTTTCTTCCGTTCTAACCCAGCTTTTCTTTGTTTTTTTCGGCTCTAACCCTGTTTTTCTTGTTTTTTTTCGGCTCTAACCCGGCTTTTCTTGGTTTTCTTCTGTTCTAACCCTTTTTATCTTGGTTTTCTTCCGCTCTAACCCTGTTTTACTTGGTTTTCTTCTGCTCTAACCCTGTTTTTCTTGGTTTTTTTCGGCTCTAACCCTGTTTTTCTTGGTTTATTCCGGCTCTAACCCTGTTTTTCTTTGTTTTTTTCGGCTCTAACCCTTCTTTTCTTTGTTTTCTTCCGCTCTAACCCTGTTTTTCTTGGTTTCTTTCGGCTCTAACCCTGTTTTTCTTGGTTTTCTTCCGTTCTAACCCGGATTTTCTTGGTTTTCTTCCGCTCTAACCCTGTTTTTCTTGTTTTTTTTCCGCACTAACCCTGCTTTTCTTGGTTTTTTTTGGCTCTAACCCTGTTTTTCTTGGTTTTCTCCAGCTCTAACCCTGTTTTTCTTGGTTTTCTTCCGCTCTAACCCCGTTTTTCTTTGTTTTCTTCCGCTCTAACCCTGTTTATCTTGGTTTTATTCCGCTCTAACCCTGTTTTTCTTGGTTTTCTTCCGTTCTAACCCTGTTTTTCTTGGTTTTTTTCGGCTCTAACCTTGTTTTTCTTGGTTTTCTTCGGTTCTAACCCGGTT
>NW_028188977.1:247500-282500 GCF_054131305.1 Coturnix japonica
TTTTCTTCGGCTCTAATCCTGTTTTTCTTGGTTTTCTTCCGTTCTAACCCGGCTTTTCTTGGTTTTTTTCGGCTCTAACCCTGTTTTTCTTGGTTTTCTAACGTTCTAAGCCGGCTTTTCTTGGATTTTTTCGGCTCTAACCCTTTTTTTCTTGGTTTTTTTTGGCTCTAACCCTGTTTTTCTTGGTTTTCTTCCGCTCTAACCCTGCTTTTCTTGGTTTTCTTCGGCTCTAACCCTGCTTTTCTTGGTTTTCTTCCATTCTAACCCGGCTTTTCTTGGATTTTTTCATATCTAACCCTGTTTTTCTTGGTTTTCTTTTGTTCTAACCCAGCTTTTCTTGGTTTTTTTCGGCTCTAACCCTGTTTTTCTTCGTTTATTTTGGATCTAATCCTGTTTTTCTTGGTTTTATTCCGCTCTAACCCTGTTTTTCTTGGTTTTCTTTGGCTCTAACCCTGTTTCTCTTGGTTTTCTTACGCTCTAATCCTGTTTCTCTTGGTTTTATTCCGCTCTAGCCCAGTTTTTCTTGGTTTTCTTCCACTCTAACCCTGTTTTTCTTGGTTTATTTCGGCTCTAACCCTGTTTTTCTTGGTTTACTTCCGCTCTAACCCGGCTTTTCTTGGTTTTTTTCGGCTCTAACCCCTATTTTCTCGGTTTTCTTCCGCTCTAACCATGTTTTTCTTGGTTTTCTTCCGCTCTAACCCTGTTTTTCTTGGTTTTTTTCGGCTCTAACCCTGTTTTTCTTCGGTTTCTTCAGCTCTAACTTTGTTTTTCTTGGTTTTCTTCGGCTCTTACCCCGTTTTTCTTGGTTTTCTTCCGTTCTAACTCTGCTTTTCTTGGTTTTCTTCTGCTCTAACCCTGTTTTTCTTGGTTTTCTTCTGTTCTAACCCGGCTTTTCTTGGTTTTCTTCGGCTCTAACCCTGTTTTTCTTGGTTTTCTTACGTTCTAACCCGGCTTTTCTTGTATTTTATCGGATCTAACCCTGTTTTTCTTGGTTTTCTTTTGTTCTAACCCGGCTTTTCTTGGTTTTTTCGGCTCTAACCCTGTTTTTCTTGGTTTTTTTCTGCTCTAACCATGTTTTTCTTGGTTTTCTTCCGCTCTAACCCTTTTTTCTTGGTTTTCTTCCGCTCTAACCCTGTTTTTCTTGGTTTTTTTCGGCTCTAACCCTGTTTTTCTTGGTTTTCTCCGGCTCTAACCCTGTTTTTCTTGGGTTTCTTCCGCTCTAACCCTGTTTTTCTTGGTTTTCTTCCACTCTAACCTTGTTTTTCTTGGTTTTCTTCCGTTCTAACTTGACTTTTCTTGGTTTTCTTCTGCTCTAACCCTGATTTTCTTGGATTTTTCCGTTCTAACACTGTTTTTCTTGGGTTTTTTCGGCTCTAACCCTGATTTTCTTGGTTTTCTTCCGTTCTAACCCGGCTTTTCTTGGTTTTCATCGGCTCTAACCCTGTTTTTCTTGGTTTTTTTCCGCTCTAACCCTGCCTTTCTTGGTTTTTTTCGGCTCTAACCTTGTTTTTCTTGGTTTTCACCAGCTCTAACCCTGTTTTTCTTGTTTTTCTTCCGCTCTAACCCTGTTTTTCTTGGTTTTTTCCGGCTCTAACCCTGTTCATCATGGTTTTCTTCCGCTCTAACCCTGTTTTTCTTGGTTTTCTTCCGTTCTAACACTGTTTTTCTTGGTTTTTTTCGGCTCTAACCCTGTTTTTCTTGGTTTTCTTCGGCTCTAACACTGTTTTTTTTGGTTTTCTTCCGTTCTAACCCGGCTTTTCTTGGTTTTCTTCCGCTCTAAACCTGCTTTTTTTTGTTTTTTTTCGGCTCTAACCCTGTTTTTCTTGGTTTTCTTCCGTTCTAACCCTGCTTTTCTTGGGTTTTTTCGGCTCTAACCCTGTTTTTCTTGGTTTTTTTTGGCTCTAACCCTATTTTTCTTGGTTTTCTTCCGCTCTAACCCTGTTTTTCTTGGTTTTCTTCCATTCTAACCCGGCTTTTCTTGGATTTTTTCGGCTCTAACCCTGTTTTTCTTGGTTTATTCCGGATCTAACCCTGTTTTTCTTGGTTTTCTTCGGCTCTAACCCTGTTTTTCTTGGTTTTCTTCGGATCTAACCCTGTTTTTCTTGGTTTTCTTCGGCTCTAACCCTGTTTTTCTTGGCTTTCTTCCGCTCTAACCCTGTTTCTCTTTGTTTTATTCCGCTCTAACCCTGTTTTTCTTGGTTATCTTCCGCTCTAACCCCGTTTTTCTTGGTTTTTTTCGGCTCTAACCCTGTTTTTCTTGGTTTTCTTCCGCTCTAACCCTGTTTTTCTTGTTTTTTTTCGGCTCTAACCCATTTTTCTTGGTTTTCTTCCTCTCTAACCATGTTTTTCTTGGTTTTCTTCGCCTCTAACCCTGTTTTTCTTGGTTTTATTCGGCTCTAACCCTGTTTTTCTTGGTTTTCTTCGGCTCTAACCCTGTATTTCTTGGTTTTCTTTGGCTCTAACCCCGTTTTTCTTGGTTTTCTTTTGTTCTAACTCTGCTTTTATTGGTTTTCTTCCGCTCTAACCCTGTTTTTCTTGTTTTTTTTCGGCTCTAACCCAGTTTTCTTGGTTTTCTTCCTCTCTAACCATGTTTTTCTTGGTTTTCTTCGCCTCTAACCCTGTTTTTCTTGGTTTTATTCGGCTCTAACCGTGTTTTTCTTGGTTTTCTTCGGCTCTAACCCTGTATTTCTTGGTTTTCTTTGGCTCTAACCCTGTTTTTCTTGGTTTTCTTCCGTTCTAACCCGGCTTTTCTTGGTTTTTTTCGGCTCTAACCCTGTTTTTCTTGGTTTTCTTCGGCTCTAACCCTGTTTTTCTTGGTTTTCTTCGTTCTAACCCGGCTTTTCTTGGTTCTTTTCGGCTCTAACCCTGTTTTTCTTGGTTTTCTTTTGTTCTGACCCGGCTTTTCTTGGTTTTTTCGGCTCCAACCCTGTTTTTCTTGGTTTTTTTTGGGTCTAACCCTGTTTTTCTTGGTTTTCTTCCGCTCTAACCCTATTTTGCTTGGTTTTCTTCCGTTCTAACCCGGCTTTTCTTGGTTTTTTTCGGCTCTAACCCTGGTTTTGTTGTTTTTTTTTCGGTTCTAACCCTGTTTTTCTTGGTTTTCTTCCGTTCTAACCCGGCTTTTCTTGGATTTTTTCGGCTCTAACCCCGTTTTTCTTGGTTTACTCCGGCTCTAACCCTGTTTTTCTTGGTTTTCTTCAGCTCTAACCCAGTTTTTCTTGATTTTCCTAGATTCTAACCCGGCTTTTCTTGGATTTTTTCGGCTCTAACCCTGTTTTTCTTGGTTTACTTTTGTTCTAACCCGGCTTTTCTTGTTTTTTTTCGGCTCTAACCCTGTTTTTCTTTGTTTTCTTCCGCTCTAACCCTGTTTTTCTTGTTTTTTTTCGGCTCTAACCCTGTTTTTCTTGGTTTTCTTCCGCTCTAACCATGTTTTTCTTGGTTTTCTTCGGCTCTAACCCCGTTTTCTTGGTTTCTTTTGTTCTAACCCTGCTTTTCTTGGTTTTCTTCCGCTCTAACCCTGTTTTTCTTGGTTTTCTTCTAACCCGGATTTTTTCGTTTTTTTTCAGCTCTAACCCTGTTTTTCTTGGTTATTTTCGGCTCTAACCCTGTTTTTCTTGGTTATCTCCGGCTCTAACCCTGTTTTTCTTGGTTTTTTTTGGCTCTAACCCTGTTTTTCTTGGTTTTTTTCGGCTCCAACCCTGTTTTTCTTGGTTTTTTTCGGCTCTAACCCTGTTTTTCTTGGTTTTCTTCCGCTCTAACCCCGTTTTTCTTGGTTTTCTTCCGTTCTAACCCGGCTTTTCTTGGTTTTCTTCCGCTCTAACCCTGTTTTTCTTGGGTTTTTCTTGGCTCTAACCCTGTTTTTCTTGGTTATTTTCGGCTCTAACCCTGTTTTTCTTGGTTTTATTCGGCTCTACTGCTGTTTTTCTTGGTTTTTTTCGGCTCTAACCATGGCATTTCATGGTTTTTTTCGACTCTAACCATGCTTTTCTTGGTTTTCTTCCGTTCTAACCCGGCTTTTCTTGGTTTTCTTCGGCTCTAACCCTGTTTTTCTTGGTTTTCTTCCGTTCTAACCCTGTTTTTCTTGGTATTTTTCGGCTCTAACCCTGTTTTTCATGGTTTTCTTTGGCTCTAACCCTGTTTTTCTTGGTTTTTTTCGGCTCTAATCCCGTTTTTCTTGGTTTTCTTCTGCTCTAACCATGTTTTTCTTGGTTTTTTTCGGCTCTAACCCTGTTTTTCTTGTTTTTTTTTCGGCTCCAACTCTGTTCTTCTTGGTTTTCTTCGTCTCTAACCCTGTTTTTCTTGGGTTTTTTCGGCTCTAACCCTGTTTTTTTTGGTTTTCTTCTGTTCTAACCCGGCATTTCTTGATTTTCTTCGGCTCTAACCCTGTTTTTCTTGGTTTTCTTTTGTTCTAACACGGCTTTTCATGGTTTTTTTCGGCTCTAACCCTGTTTTTCTTGGTTTATTTGCTCTAACCCTGTTTTTCTTGGTTTTCTTCCGCTCTAACCCTGTTTTTCTTGGTTTTCTTTGGCTCTAACCCTGCTTTTCTTGGTTTTCTTCAGCTCTAACCCTGCTTTTCTTGGTTTTCTTCCGCTCTAACCCTGTTTTTCTTGGTTTTCTTTGGCTCTAACCCTGCTTTCCTTGGTTTTCTCTGGCTCTAACCCTGTTTTTCTTGGTTTTCTTCCGTTCTAACCCTGTTTTTCTTGGTTTTCTTTGGCTCTAACCCTGTTCATCTTGGTTTTTTTCGGCTCTAACCCTGTTTTTCTTGGTTTTTTTCGGCTCTAACCCTGTTTTTCTTGGTTTTCTTCTGCTCTAACCCTGTTTTTCTTGGTTTTTTTCGGCTCAAACCCTGTTTTTCTTGGTTTTCTTCGGCTCTAACCCTGTTTTTCTTGGTTTTCTTCCGTTCTAACTAGGCCTTTCTTGTTTTTTTTCGGCTCTAACCCTGCTTTTCTTGTTTTTTTTTCGGCTCTAACCCTGTTTTTCTTGGTTTTCTCCAGCTCTAACCCTGTTTTTCTTGGTTTACTTCCGCTCTAACCCTGTTTTTCTTTCTTTTTTTTCGGATCTAACCCTGTTTATCTTGGTTGTATTTTGCTCTAACCCTGTTTTTCTTGGTTTTCTTTTGTTCTAACCCTGTTTTTCTTGTTTTTTTTCGGCTCTAACCCTGTTTTTCTTGGTTTTTTTCGGCTTTAACCCTGCTTTCCTTGGTTTTCTCCGGCTCTAACCCTGTTTTTCTTCGTTTTCTTCCGCTCTAACCCTGTTTTTCTTGGTTTACTTCCGCTCTAACCCCGTTTTCCTTGGATTTCTTTTGTTCTAACCCTGCTTTTCTTGGTTTTCTTCCGCTCTAACCCTGTTTTTCTTGGTTTTCTTTCGTTCTAACCCGGCTTTTCTTGGCTTTTCGGCTCTAACCCTGTTTTTCTTGGTTTTATCAGCTCTACCCCTGTTTTTCTCGGGTTTTTTTGGCTCTAACCCTTTTTTTTTTGTTTTTTTTCAACTCTAACCCTGTTTTTCTTGGTATTTTTCGGCAATAACCTAGTTTTTCTTGGTTTACTTCCGCTCTAACCCTGCTTTTCTTGGTTTACTTCCGATCTAACCCAGCTTTTCTTGGTTTCTTTCGGCTCTAACCTTGTTTTTCTTGGATTTTTCGGATCTAACCCTGGTTTTCTTGGTTTTCTTTTACTCTAACCCTGCTTTTCTTGGTTTTCTTCGGCTCTAACCCCGTTTTTCTTGGTTTTCTTCTGTTCTAATCCGGCTTTTCTTTGTTTTCTTCCGCTCTAACCCTGTTTTTCTTGGTTTTCTTCCATTCTATCCTGGCTTTTCTTGGTTTTTTCGACTCTAACCCTGTTTTTCTTGTTTTTTTTCGGCTCTAACCCTGCTTTCTTTAATTTTCTTTGGCTCTAACCCCGTTTTTCTTAGTTTCCTTCCGCTCTAAACATGTTTTTCTTGGTTTTTTTCGGCTCTAACCATGTTTTTCATGTTTTTTTTCGGCTGTAACCCTGTTTTCCTTGGTTTTCTTCCGCTCTAAACCTTCTTTTCTTGTATTTCTTCGGCTCTAACCCTGCTTTTCTTTGTTGTCTTCTGTTCTAACACTGTTTTTCTTTGTTTTCTTCCGCTCTAACCTGGCTTTTCTTGGTTTTCTTCCTTTCTATTCCTGTTTTTATTGGTTTTCTTCCGCTCTAACCCTGTTTTTCTTGGCTTTTTTCGGATCTAACCCTGTTTTTCTTGGTTTTTTTTGGCTCTAACCCTGTTTTTCTTGCTTTTCTTCGGCTCTAACCCTGTTTTCCTTGGTTTTCTTCCGTTCTAACCAGGTATTTTAAAAAGACAAAAAAAAAAAGAAGAAAACCAAGAAAAGCCGGGTTAGGACGGACGAAAACCAAGAAAAACGGGGTTAGAGCCGAAAAAAACCAAGAAAAACAGGGTTAGAGCCGAAAAAAACCAAGAGAAGCCGGGTTAGAACGGAAGAAAACCAAGAAAAACAGGGTTAGAGCGGAAGAAAACCAAGAAAAGCAGGGTTAGAACAAAAGAAAACCAAGAAAAACGGGGTTAGAGCCAAAGAAAACCAAGAAAAACTGGGTTAGAGCGGAAGAAAACCAAGAAAAACAGGGTTAGAGCCGAAAAAAAACAAGAAAAGCCAAGTTAGACCGGAAGAAAACCAGGAAAAACAGGGTTAGAGCGGAATAAAACCAAGGTAATTAGCGTTAGAGCCGAAAAAAACCAAGAAAAACAGGGTTAGAGCCGAAAAAAAACAAGAAAAACAGGGTTAGAGCCGAAAAAAACCAAGTAAAGCTGGGTTAGAACAGAAGATAACCAAGAAAAACAGTGTTAGTGCGGAAGAAAACCAAGAAAAGCCGGGTTAGAACGGAAGAAACCAAGAAAAACAGGGTTAGAGCCGAAAAAAACCAAGAGAAACAGGGTTAGAGCCGAAGAAAACCAAGAAAAGCCGGGTTAGAACTAAAGAAACCAAGAAAAAAAGGGTTAGAGCCGAAGAAAACCAAGAAAAACAGGGTTAGAGCGGAATAAAACCAAGAAAAACAGGGTTAGAGCGGAAGAAAACCAAGAAAAACAGGGTTAGAATAGAAGAAAACCAAGAAAAACAGTTTTAGAGCCGAAGAAAACCAAGAAAAACAGGGTTAGAGCGGAAGAAAACCAAGAAAAACAGGGTTAGAGCCGGAGAAAACCAGGGAAAGCAGGGTTAGAGCCGAAAAAAAACAATAAAAACAGGGTTAGATCGGAAGAAAAACAAGAAAAGCAGGGTTAGATCGGAAGAAAACCAAGAAAAGCTGGGGTAGAGCCGAAAAAAACCAAGAAAAACAGGGGTAGAGCTGAATAAAACCAAGAAAAACAGGGTTAGAGCAGAAGAAACCCAAGAAAAGCCTGTTAGAATAAAAGAAAACCAAGAAAAACAGGGTTAGAGCCGAAAAAAAACAAGAAAAGCCGGGTTAGAACGGAAGAAAACCAATAAAAACAGGGTTAGAGCTGAAAAAAATCAAGAAAAACAGGGTTAGAGCCGAAAAAAAAACAAGAAAAACAGGGTTAGAGCCGAAAAAAACCAAGAAAAAACAGGTTAGAACGGAAGAAAAATAAGAAAAACAGGGTTAGAGCGGAAGAAAACCAAGAAAAAAGGGTTAGACTTGAAGAAAACCAAGAAAAACAGGGTTAGAGCCGAAGAAAACCAAGAAAAGCCGGCTTAAAGCCGAAATAAACCAAGAAAAACAGGGTTAGAGCGGAAGAAAACCAAGAAAAGCCGGGTTAGAGCGGAAGAAAACCAAGAAAAACTGGGTAAGGGCCATAAAAAACCAAGAAAAGCCGGGTTAGAACGAAGGAAAACCAAGAAAAACAGGGTTAGAGCGGAAGAAAACCAAGAAAAGCCGGGTTAGAACCAAAGTAAACCAAGAAAAACTGGGTTAGAAAAGAAGAAAACCAAGAAAAACAGGGTTAGAGCGGAAGGAAACCAAGAAAAACAGGGTTAGAGCCGGAGGAGACCAAGGTAAGCAGGGTTAGAGTCGAAGAAAACCAAGAAAAACAGGGTTAGAGCCAAAAAAAACCAAGAAAAACAGGGTTAGAGCCGAAAAAAACCAAGAAAAACTGGGTTAGAACCAAAAGAAACCAAGTAAAACAGGGTTAGAGCCAAAGAAAACCAAGAAAAGCCAAGATAGAACGGAAGAAACCAAGAAAAACAGGGTTAGATCAGAAGAAAACCAAGAAAAACAGGATTAGAGCCGAAAAAAACCAAGAAAAACAGGGTTAGAGCCGAAGAAAACCAAGAATAGCCGGGTTAGAACGGAAGAAAACCAAGAAAAACAGGGTTAGAGTAGAAGAAAACCAAGAAAAACAGTTTTAGAGCCGAAGAAAACCAAGAAAAACAGGGTTAGAGCGGAAGAAAACCAAGAAAAACAGGGTTAGAGCCGGAGAAAACCAGGGAAAGCAGGGTTAGAGCCGAAAAAAAACAATAAAAACAGGGTTAGATCGGAAGAAAAACAAGAAAAGCGGGGTTAGATCGGAAGAAAACCAAGAAAAGCAGAGGTAGAGCCGAAAAAAACCAAGAAAAACAGGGGTAGAGCTGAATAAAACCAAGAAAAACAGGGTTAGAGCAGAAGAAACTAAAGAAAAGCCTGTTAGAATAAAGGAAAACCAAGAAAAACAGGGTTAGAGCCGAAAAAAAACAAGAAAAGCCGAGTTAGAACGGAAGAAAACCAAGAAAAACAGGGTTAGAGCTGAAAAAAAAACAAGAAAAACAGGGTTAGACCCGAAAAAAACCAAGAAAAAACAGGTTAGAACGGAAGAAAAATAAGAAAAACAGGGTTAGAGCGGAAGAAAACCAAGAAAAACGGGTTAGAGCCGAAGAAAACCAAGAAAAACAGGGTTAGAGCCGAAGAAAACCAAGAAAAGCAGGGTTAGAGCCGAAAAAAAACAATAAAAACAGGGTTAGATCGGAAGAAAAACAAGAAAAGCAGGGTTAGATCGGAAGAAAACCAAGAAAAGCTGGGGTAGAGCCGAAAAAAAACAAGAAAAACAGGGGTAGAGCTGAATAAAACCAAGAAAAACAGGGTTAGAGCAGAAGAAACCCAAGAAAAGCCTGTTAGAATAAAAGAAAACCAAGAAAAACAGGGTTAGAGCTGAAAAAAACCAAGAAAAACAGGGTTAGAGCCGAAAAAAAACAAGAAAAACAGGGTTAGAGCCGAAAAAAACCAAGAAAAAACAGGTTAGAACGGAAGAAAAATAAGAAAAACAGGGTTAGAGCGGAAGAAAACCAAGAAAAAAGGGTTAGAGTTGAAGAAAACCAAGAAAAACAGGGTTAGAGCCGAAGAAAACCAAGAAAAGCCGGCTTAAAGCCGAAATAAACCAAGAAAAACAGGGTTAGAGCCGAAGAAAACCAAGAAAAGCCGGGTTAGAGCGGAAGAAAACCAAGAAAAACTGGGTAAGGGCCATAAAAAACCAAGAAAAGCCAGGTTAGAACGGAAGAAAACCAAGAGAAACAGGGTTAGAGCCAAAAAAAATCAAGAAAAACAGGGTTAGAGCGGAAAAAAACGAAGAAAAACATGGTTAGAGCCGAAAAAAACCAAGTAAAGCCGGGTTAGAACGAAGGAAAACCAAGAAAAACAGGGTTAGAGCGGAAGAAAACCAAGAAAAGCCGGGTTAGAACCGAAGTAAACCAAGAAAAACTGGGTTAGAAAAGAAGAAAACCAAGAAAAACAGGGTTAGAGCGGAAGGAAACCAAGAAAAACAGGGTTAGAGCCGGAGAAGACCAAGAAAAGCCGGGTTAGAGCCGAAGAAAACCAAGAAAAACAGGGTTAGAGCCAAAAAAAACCAAGAAAAACAGGGTTAGAGCCGAAAAAAACCAAGAAAAACAGGGTTAGAGCCAAAAGAAACCAAGAAAAACAGGTTTAGAGCCACAGAAAACCAAGAAAAGCCAAGATACAACGGAAGAAACCAAGAAAAATAGGGTTAGAGCCGAAAATAACCAAGAAAAACAGGGTTAGAGCCAAAGAAAACCAAGAAAAGCAGGGTTAGAACGGAAGAAAACCAAGAAAAACAGGGTTAGATCAGAAGAAAACCAAGAAAAACAGGATTAGAGCCGAAGAAAACCAAGAAAAACACGGTTAGAGCGGCAGAAAACCAAGAAAAACAGGGTTAGAGCCGGAGAAAACCAAGGAAAGCAGGGTTAGAGACGAAAAAAAACAAGAAAAACAGGGTTAGAGCCGAAAAAAAACAAGAAAAACAGGGTTAGAGCCGAAAAAAACCAAGAAAAACAGGGTTAGAGCTGAAGAAAACCAAGAAAAGAAGGGTTAGAGCGGAAGAAAACCAAGAAAAACAGGGGTAGAGCCGAAAAAAACCAAGAAAAAACGGGTTAGAGCGGAAGAAAACCAAGAAAAACAGGGTTAGAGCCAGAGAAAACCAGGGAAAGCAGGCTTAGAGCCGAAAAAAAACAAGAAAAACAGGGTTAGAACCGAAAAAACCAAGAAAAACAGGGTTAGAGCCGAAAAAAACCAAGAGAAACAGGGTTAGAGCCGAAGAAAACCAAGAAAAGCCGGTTTAGAACGGAAGAAACCAAGAAAAACAGGGTTAGAGCCGAAGAAAACCAAGAATAGCCGGGTTAGAACGGAAGAAAACCAAGAAAAACAGGGTTAGAGTAGAAGAAAACCAAGAAAAACAGTTTTAGAGCCGAAGAAAACCAAGAAAAACAGGGTTAGAGCGGAAGAAAACCAAGAAAAACAGGCTTAGAGCCGGAGAAAACCAGGGAAAGCAGGGTTAGAGCCGAAAAAAAACAATAAAAACAGGGTTAGATCGGAAGAAAAACAAGAAAAGCAGGGTTAGATCGGAAGAAAACCAAGAAAAGCAGAGGTAGAGCCGAAAAAAACCAAGAAAAACAGGGGTAGAGCTGAATAAAACCAAGAAAAACAGGGTTCGAGCAGAAGAAACTAAAGAAAAGACTGTTAGAATAAAGGAAAACCAAGAAAAACAGGGTTAGAGCCGAAAAAAAACAAGAAAAGCCGAGTTAGAACGGAAGAAAACCAAGAAAAACAGGGTTAGAGCTGAAAAAAACCAAGAAAAACAGGGTTAGAGCCGAAAAAAAACCAAGAAAAACAGGGTTAGAGCCGAAAAAAACCAAGAAAAAACAGGTTAGAACGGAAGAAAAATAAGAAAAACAGGGTTAGAGCGGAAGAAAACCAAGAAAAACGGGTTAGAGCCGAAGAAAACCAAGAAAAACAGGGTTAGAGCCGAAGAAAACCAAGAAAAGCAGGGTTAGAGCGGAAGAAAACCAAGAAAAACAGGGTTAGAGCAGAAGAAAACCGAGAAAAACAGGGTTACAGCCGAAAAAAAACAAGAAAAACAGGATTAGAGCCAAAAAAACCCAAGAAAAACAGGGTTAGGGCCGAAAAAAACCAAGAAAAACAGGGTTAGAGCCGAAGAAAACCAAGAAAAGCCGGGTTAGAGCGGAAGAAAACCAAGAAAAACAGGGTTAGAGTAGAAGAAAACCAAGAAAAACAGTTTTAGAGCCGAAGAAAACCAAGAAAAACAGGGTTAGAGCGGAAGAAAACCAAGAAAAACAGGGTTAGAGCCGGAGAAAAGCAGGGAAAGCAGGGTTAGAGCCGAAAAAAAACAATAAAAACGGGGTTAGATCGGAAGAAAAACAAGAAAAGCAGGGTTAGATCGGAAGAAAACCAAGAAAAGCAGAGGTAGAGCCGAAAAAAACCAAGAAAAACAGGGGTAGAGCTGAATAAAACCAAGAAAAACAGGGTTAGAGCAGAAGAAACTAAAGAAAAGCCTGTTAGAATAAAAGAAAACCAAGAAAAACAGGGTTAGAGCCGAAAAAAACCAAGAAAAGCCGAGTTAGAACGGAAGAAAACCAAGAAAAACAGGGTTAGAGCTGAAAAAAACCAAGAAAAACAGGGTTAGAGCGGAAGAAAACCAAGAAAAGCAGGGTTAGAGCGGAAGAAAACCAAGAAAAACAGGGTTAGAGCAGAAGAAAACCGAGAAAAACAGGGTTACAGCCGAAAAAAAAAAGAAAAACAGGATTAGAGCCAAAAAAACCCAAGAAAAACAGGGTTAAAGCCGAAAAAACCCAAGAAAAACAGGGTTAGAGCCGAAAAAACCAAGAAAAACAGGGTTAGAGCCGAAAAAAACCAAGAGAAACAGGGTTAGAGCCGAAGAAAACCAAGAAAAGCCGGGTTAGAACGGTAGAAACCAAGAAAAACAGGGTTAGAGTAGAAGAAAACCAAGAAAAACAGGGTTAGAGCCGAAGAAAACCAAGAAAAGCCGGGTTAGAACGAAAGAAAACCAAGAAAAACAGGGTTAGAGCCGGAGAAAACCAGGGAAAGCAGGGTTAGTGCCGAAAAAAAAGCAATAAAACAGGGTTAGATCGGAAGAAAAACAAGAAAAGCAGGTTTAGATCGGAAGAAAACCAAGAAAAGCAGGGGTAGAGCCGAAAAAAACCAAGAAAAACAGGGGTAGAGCTGAATAAAACCAAGAAAAACAAAGTTAGAGCAGAAGAAACCCAAGAAAAGCCTGTTAGAATAAAAGAAAACCAAGAAAAACAGGGTTAGAGCCGAAAAAAAACAAGAAAAGCTGGGTTAGAACGGAAGAAAACCAAGAAAAACAGGGTTAGAGCTGAAAAAAAACCAAGAAAAACAGGGTTAGAGCCGAAAAAAAACAAGAAAAACAGAGTTAGAGCCGAAAAAAACCAAGAAATGCCGGGTTAGAACGGAGAAAAACAAGAGAAACAGGGTTAGAGCGGAAGAAAACCAATAAAAGCCGGGTTAGAACGGAAGTAAACCAAGAAAAACGGGGTTAGAGCGGAAGAAAACCAAGAAAAGCCGGGTTAGAGCGGAAGAAAACCAAGAAAAACAGGGTTAGAGCGGAAGAAAACCAAGAAAAACAAGGTTAGAACAGAAGAAAACCAAGAAAAGCAGGGTTAGAGCCGAAAAAAATTAAGAAAAACAGGGTTAGAGCCAAAAAAAACCAAGAAAAACAGGGTTAGAGCCGAAAAAAACCAAGAAAAGCCGGGTTAGAACGGAAGAAAACCAAGAAAAACAGGGTAAGAGCCAAAAAAAACCAAGAAAATCTGGGTTAGAACGGAAGAAAACAAAAAAAAAATGTTTAGAGCGGAAGAAAACCAAGAAAAGCCGGGTTAGAACGGAAGTAAACCAAGAAAAACGGGGTTAGAGCCGAAGAAAACCAAGAAAAACAGGGTTATAGCGGAAGGAAACCAAGAAAAACAGGGTTAGAGCCGGAGAAAACCAGGGAAAGCAGGGTTAGAGCCGAAAAAAAACAATAAAAACAGGGTTAGATCGGAAGAAAAACAAGAAAAGCTGGGTTAGATCGGAAGAAAACCAAGAAAAGCAGGGGTAGAGCCGAAAAAAACCAAGAAAAACAGGGGTAGAGCTGAATAAAACCAAGAAAAACAGGGTTAGAGCAGAAGAAACCCAAGAAAAGCCTGTTAGAATAAAAGAAAACCAAGAAAAACAGGGTTAGAGCCGAAAAAAAACAAGAAAAGCCGGGTTAGAACGGAAGAAAACCAATAAAAACAGGGTTAGAGCTGAAAAAAACCAAGAAAAACAGGGTTAGAGCCAAAAAAAACCAAGAAAAACAGGGTTAGAGCCGAAAAAAACCAAGAAAAAACAGGTTAGAACGGAAGAAAAATAAGAAAAACAGGGTTAGAGCGGAAGAAAACCAAGAAAAAAGGGTTAGAGCCGAAGAAAACCAAGAAAAACAGGGTTAGAGCCGAAGAAAACCAAGAAAAGCCGGCTTAAAGCCGAAATAAACCAAGAAAAACAGGGTTAGAGCGGAAAAAAACCAAGAAAAGCCGGGTTAGAGCGGAAGAAAACCAAGAAAAACTGGGTAAGGGCCATAAAAAACCAAGAAAAGCCGGGTTAGAACGGAAGAAAACCAAGAAAAACAGGGTTAGAGCCAAAAAAAACCAAGAAAAACAGGGTTAGAGCGGAAAAAAACGAAGAAAAACATGGTTAGAGCCAAAAAAAACCAAGAAAAGCCGGGTTAGAACGAAGGAAAACCAAGAAAAACAGGGTTAGAGCGGTAGAAAACCAAGAAAAGCCGGGTTAGAACCGAAGTAAACCAAGAAAAACTGGGTTAGAAAAGAAGAAAACCAAGAAAAACAGGGTTAGAGCGGAAGGAAACCAAGAAAAACAGGGTTAGATCCGGAGAAGACCAAGGAAAGCAGGGTTAGAGCCGAAGAAAACCAAGAAAAACAGGGTTAGAGCCAAAAAAAACCAAGAAAAACAGGGTTAGAGCCGAAAAAAACGAAGAAAAACAGGGTTAGAGCCAAAAGAAACCAAGAAAAACAGCGTTAGAGCCAAAGAAAACCAAGAAAAGCCAAGATAGAACGGAAGAAACCAAGAAAAATAGGGTTAGAGCCGAAAAAAACCAAGAAAAACAGGGTTAGAGCCAAAGAAAACCAAGAAAAGCAGGGTTAGAACGGAAGAAAACCAAGAAAAACAGGGTTAGATCAGAAGAAAAGCAAGAAAAACAGGATTAGAGCCGAAGAAAACCAAGAAAAACACGGTTAGAGCGGAAGAAAACCAAGAAAAACAGGGTTAGAGCCCGAGAAAACCAAGGAAAGCAGGGTTAGAGACGAAAAAAAACCAAGAAAAACAGGGTTAGAGCCGAAAAAAACCAAGATAAACAGGGTTAGAGCTGAAGAAAACCAAGAAAAGAAGGGTTAGAGCGGAAGAAAACCAAGAAAAACAGGGGTAGAGCCGAAAAAAACCAAGAAAAACCGGGTTAGAGCGGAAGAAAACCAAGAAAAACAGGGTTAGAGCCGGAGAAAACCAGGGAAAACAGAGTTAGAGCCGAAAAAAAACAAGAAAAACAGGGTTAGAACCGAAAAAACCAAGAAAAACAGGGTTAGAGCGGAATTAAACCAACAAAAACAGGGTTAGAGTCGGAGAAAACCAGGGAAAGCAGGGTTAGTGCCGAAAAAAAAGCAATAAAACAGGGTTAGATCGGAAGAAAAACAAGAAAAGCAGGGTTAGATCGGAAGAAAACCAAGAAAAGCAGGGGTAGAGCCGAAAAAAACCAAGAAAAACAGGGTTAGAGCGGAAGAAAACCAAGAAAAACAAAGTTAGAGCAGAAGAAACCCAAGAAAAGCCTGTTAGAATAAAAGAAAACCAAGAAAAACAGGGTTAGAGCCGAAAAATACAAGAAAAGCCGGGTTAGAACGGAAGAAATCCAAGAAAAACAGGGTTAGAGCTGAAAAAAAACCAAGAAAAACAGGGTTAGAGCCGAAAAAAAACAAGAAAAACAGAGTTAGAGCCGAAAAAAAACAAGAAATGCCGGGTTAGAACGGAGAAAAACAAGAGAAACAGGGTTAGAGCGGAAAAAACCAATAAAAGCCGGGTTAGAACGGAAGAAAACCAAGAAAAACGGGGTTAGAGCGGAAGAAAACCAAGAAAAGCCGGGTTAGAGCGGAAGAAAACCAAGAAAAACAGGGTTAGAGCGGAAGAAAACCAAGAAAAACAAGGTTAGAACAGAAGAAAACCAAGAAAAGCAGGGTTAGAGCCGAAAAAAATTAAGAAAAACAGGGTTAGAGCCAAAAAAAACCAAGAAAAACAGCGTTAGAGCCGAAAAAAACCAAGAAAAGCCGGGTTAGAATGGAAGAAAACCAAGAAAAACAGGGTTAGAGAAAAAAAAAAACCAAGAAAAGCTGGGTTAGAACGGAAGAAAACCAAAAAAAAAAGTTTAGAGCGGAAGAAAACCAAGAAAAGCCGGGTTAGAACGGAAGTAAACCAAGAAAAACGGGGTTAGAGCCGAAGAAAACCAAGAAAAACAGGGTTATAGCGGAAGGAAACCAAGAAAAACAGGGTTAGAGCCGGAGAAAACCAAGGAAAGAAGGGTTAGAGCCGAAAAAAAACAATAAAAACAGGGTTAGATCGGAAGAAAAACAAGAAAAGCTGGGTTAGATCGGAAGAAAACCAAGAAAAGCAGGGGTAGAGCCGAAAAAAACCAAGAAAAACAGGGGTAGAGCTGAATAAAACCAAGAAAAACAGGGTTAGAGCAGAAGAAACCCAAGAAAAGCCTGTTAGAATAAAAGAAAACCAAGAAAAACAGGGTTAGAGCCGAAAAAAAACAAGAAAAGCCGGGTTAGAACGGAAGAAAACCAATAAAAACAGGGTTAGAGCTGAAAAAAACCAAGAAAAACAGGGTTAGAGCCGAAAAAAACCAAGAAAAACAGGGTTAGAGCCGAAAAAAACCAAGAAAAAACAGGTTAGAACGGAAGAAAAATAAGAAAAACAGGGTTAGAGCGGAAGAAAACCAAGAAAAAAGGGTTAGAGCCGAAGAAAACCAAGAAAAACAGGGTTAGAGCCGAAGAAAACCAAGAAAAGCCGGCTTAAAGCCGAAATAAACCAAGAAAAACAGGGTTAGAGTGGAAAAAAACCAAGAAAAGCCGGGTTAGAGCGGAAGAAAACCAAGAAAAACTGGGTAAGGGCCATAAAAAACCAAGAAAAGCCGGGTTAGAACGGAAGAAAACCAAGAAAAAGAGGGTTAGAGCCAAAAAAAACCAAGAAAAACAGGGTTAGAGCGGAAAAAAACGAAGAAAAACATGGTTAGAGCCGAAAAAAACCAAGAAAAGCCGGGTTAGAACGAAGGAAAACCAAGGAAAACAGGGTTAGAGCGGAAGAAAACCAAGAAAAGCCGGGTTAGAACCGAAGTAAACCAAGAAAAACTGGGTTAGAAAAGAAGAAAACCAAGAAAAACAGGGTTAGAGCGGAAGGAAACCAAGAAAAACAGGGTTAGATCCGGAGAAGACCAAGGAAAGCAGGGTTAGAGCCGAAGAAAACCAAGAAAAACAGGGTTAGAGCCAAAAAAAACCAAGAAAAACAGGGTTAGAGCCGAAAAAAACCAAGAAAAACAGGGTTAGAGCCAAAAGAAACCAAGAAAAACAGGGTTAGAGCCAAAGAAAACCAAGAAAAGCCAAGATAGAACGGAAGAAACCAAGAAAAATAGGGTTAGAGCCGAAAAAAACCAAGAAAAACAGGGTTAGAGCCAAAGAAAACCAAGAAAAGCAGGGTTAGAACGGAAGAAAACCAAGAAAAACAGGGTTAGATCAGAAGAAAAGCAATAAAAACAGGATTAGAGCCGAAGAAAACCAAGAAAAACACGGTTAGAGCGGAAGAAAACCAAGAAAAACAGGGTTAGAGCCGGAGAAAAACAAGGAAAGCAGGGTTAGAGACGAAAAAAAACCAAGAAAAACAGGGTTAGAGCCGAAAAAAACCAAGAAAAACAGGGTTAGAGCTGAAGAAAACCAAGAAAAGAAGGGTTAGAGCGGAAGAAAACCAAGAAAAACAGGGGTAGAGCCGAAAAAAACCAAGAAAAACCGGGTTAGAGCGGAAGAAAACCAAGAAAAACAGGGTTAGAGCCGGAGAAAACCAGGGAAAGCAGGGTTAGAGCCGAAAAAAAACAAGAAAAACAGGGTTAGAGCCGAAAAAAACAAGAAAAACAGGGTTAGAGCCGAAAAAAACCAAGAGAAACAGGGTTAGAGCCGAAGAAAACCAAGAAAAACAGGGTTAGAGCGGAAGAAAACCAAGAAAAACAGGGTTAGAGCCGAAAAAAAACAAGAAAAGCCGGGTTAGAACGGAAGAAAACCAATAAAAACAGGGTTCGAGCTGAAAAAAACCAAGAAAAACAGGGTTAGAGCCGAAAAAAACCAAGAAAAACAGGGTTAGAGCCGAAAAAAAACAAGAAAAAACAGGTTAGAACGGAAGAAAAATAAGAAAAACAGGGTTAGAACGTAAGAAAACCAAGAAAAACAGGGTTAGAGCCGAAGAAAACCAAGAAAAGCCGGCTTAAAGCCGAAATAAACCAAGAAAAACAGGGTTAGAGCGGAAAAAAACCAAGAAAAGCCGGGTTAGAGCGGAAGAAATCCAAGAAAAACTGGGTAAGGGCCATAAAAAACCAAGAAAAGCCGGGTTAGAACGGAAGAAAACCAAGAAAAACAGGGTTAGAGCCAAAAAAAACCAAGAAAAACAGGGTTAGAGCGGAAAAAAACGAAGAAAAACATGGTTAGAGCCGAAAAAAACCAAGAAAAGCCGGGTTAGAACGAAGGAAAACCAAGAAAAACAGGGTTAGAGCGGAAGAAAACCAAGAAAAGCCGGGTTAGAACCGAAGTAAACCAAGAAAAACTGGGTTAGAAAAGAAGAAAACCAAGAAAAACAGGGTTAGAGCGGAAGGAAACCAAGAAAAACAGGGTTAGATCCGGAGAAGACCAAGGAAAGCAGGGTTAGAGCCGAAGAAAACCAAGAAAAACAGGGTTAGAGCCAAAAAAAACCAAGAAAAACAGGGTTAGAGCCGAAAAAAACCAAGAAAAACAGGGTTAGAGCCAAAAGAAACCAAGAAAAACAGCGTTAGAGCCAAAGAAAACCAAGAAAAGCCAAGATAGAACGGAAGAAACCAAGAAAAATAGGGTTAGAGCCGAAAAAAACCAAGAAAAACAGGGTTAGAGCCAAAGAAAACCAAGAAAAGCAGGGTTAGAACGGAAGAAAACCAAGAAAAACAGGGTTAGAGCCGAAAAAAACCAAGAAAAACAGGATTAGAGCCGAAGAAAACCAAGAAAAACACAGTTAGAGCGGAAGAAAACCAAGAAAAACAGGGTTAGAGCCGGAGAAAACCAAGGAAAGCAGGGTTAGAGACGAAAAAAACCAAGAAAAACAGGGTTAGAGCCGAAAAAAACCAAGAAAAACAGGGTTAGAGCTGAAGAAAACCAAGAAAAGAAGGGTTAGAGCGGAAGAAAACCAAGAAAAACAGGGTTAGAGCGGAGAAAACCAGGGAAAGCAGGGTTAGAGCCGAAAAAAAACAAGAAAAACAAGGTTAGAACCGAAAAAACCAAGAAAAACAGGGTTAGAGCCGAAAAAAACCAAGAGAAACAGGGTTAGAGCCGAAGAAAACCAAGAAAAGCCGGGTTAGAACGGAAGAAACCAAGAAAAACAGGGTTAGAGCCGAAGAAAACCAAGAAAAACAGGGTTAGAGCCGAAGAAAACCAAGAATAGCCGGGTTAGAACGGAAGAAAACCAAGAAAAACAGGGTTAGAGTAGAAGAAAACCAAGAAAAACAGTTTTAGAGCCGAAGAAAACCAAGAAAAACAGGGTTAGAGCGGAAGAAAACCAAGAAAAACAGGATTAGAGCCGGAGAAAACCAGGGAAAGCAGGGTTAGAGCCGAAAAAAAAGAATAAAAACAGGGTTAGATCGGAAGAAAAACAAGAAAAGCAGGGTTAGATCGGAAGAAAACCAAGAAAAGCAGAGGTAGAGCCGAAAAAAACCAAGAAAAACAGGGGTAGAGCTGAATAAAACCAAGAAAAACAGGGTTAGAGCAGAAGAAACTAAAGAAAAGCCTGTTAGAATAAAGGAAAACCAAGAAAAACAGGGTTAGAGCCGAAAAAAAACAAGAAAAGCCGAGTTAGAACGGAAGAAAACCAAGAAAAACAGGGTTAGAGCTGAAAAAAACCAAGAAAAACAGGGTTAGAGCCGAAAAAAACCAAGAAAAACAGAGTTAGAGCCGAAAAAAACCAAGAAATGCCGGGTTAGAACGGAGAAAAACAAGAGAAACAGGGTTAGAGCGGAAGAAAACCAATAAAAGCCGGGTTAGAACGGAAGAAAACCAAGAAAAACGGGGTTAGAGCGGAAGAAAACCAAGAAAAGCCGGGTTAGAGCGGAAGAAAACCAAGAAAAACAGGGTTAGAGCGGAAGAAAACCAAGAAAAACAAGGTTAGAACAGAAGAAAACCAAGAAAAGCAGGGTTAGAGCCGAAAAAAACCAAGAAAAAACAGGTTAGAACGGAAGAAAAATAAGAAAAACAGGGTTAGAGCGGAAGAAAACCAAGAAAAACGGGTTAGAGCCGAAGAAAACCAAGAAAAACAGGGTTAGAGCCGATGAAAACCAAGAAAAGCAGGGTTAGAGCGGAAGAAAACCAAGAAAAACAGGGTTAGAGCAGAAGAAAACCGAGAAAAACAGGGTTACAGCCGAAAAAAACCAAGAAAAACAGGATTAGAGCCAAAAAAACCCAAGAAAAACAGGGTTAGGTTCGAAAAAAACCAAGAAAAACAGGGTTAGAGCCGAAGAAAACCAAGAAAAGCCGGGTTAGAATGGAAGAAAACCAAGAAAAACAGGGTTAGAGTAGAAGAAAACCAAGAAAAACAGTTTTAGAGCCGAAGAAAACCAAGAAAAACAGGGTTAGAGCGGAAGAAAACCAAGAAAAACAGGGTTAGAGCCGGAGAAAACCAGGGAAAGCAGGGTTAGAGCCGAAAAAAAACAATAAAAACAGGGTTAGATCGGAAGAAAAACAAGAAAAGCAGGGTTAGATCGGAAGAAAACCAAGAAAAGCAGAGGTAGAGCCGAAAAAAACCAAGAAAAACAGGGGTAGAGCTGAATAAAACCAAGAAAAACAGGGTTAGAGCAGAAGAAACTAAAGAAAAGCCTGTTAGAATAAAGGAAAACCAAGAAAAACAGGGTTAGAGCCGAAAAAAACCAAGAAAAGCCGAGTTAGAACGGAAGAAAACCAAGAAAAACAGAGTTAGATCTGAAAAAAACCAAGAAAAACAGGGTTAGAGCGGAAGAAAACCAAGAAAAACGGGTTAGAGCCGAAGAAAACCAAGAAAAACAGGGTTAGAGCCGAAGAAAACCAAGAAAAGCAGGGTTAGAGCGGAAGAAAACCAAGAAAAACAGGGTTAGAGCAGAAGAAAACCGAGAAAAACAGGGTTACAGCCGAAAAAAAACAAGATAAACAGGATTAGAGCCAAAAAAACCCAAGAAAAACAGGGTTAGGGCCGAAAAAAACCAAGAAAAACAGGGTTAGAGCCGAAGAAAACCAAGAAAAGCCGGGTTAGAACGGAAGAAAACCAAGAAAAACAGGGTTAGAGTAGAAGAAAACCAAGAAAAACAGTTTTAGAGCCGAAGAAAACCAAGAAAAACAGGGTTAGAGCGGAAGAAAACCAAGAAAAACAGGGTTAGAGCCGGAGAAAACCAGGGAAAGCAGGGTTAGAGCCGAAAAAAAACAATAAAAACAGGGTTAGATCGGAAGAAAAACAAGAAAAGCAGGGTTAGATCGGAAGAAAACCAAGAAAAGCAGAGGTAGAGCCGAAAAAAACCAAGAAAAACAGGGGTAGAGCTGAATAAAACCAAGAAAAACAGGGTTAGAGCAGAAGAAACTAAAGAAAGGCCTGTTAGAATAAAGGAAAACCAAGAAAAACAGGGTTAGAGCCGAAAAAAACCAAGAAAAGCCGAGTTTAACGGAAGAAAACCAAGAAAAACAGGGTTAGAGCTGAAAAAAACCAAGAAAAACAGGGTTAGAGCGGAAGAAAACCAAGAAAAACGGGTTAGAGCTGAAGAAAACCAAGAAAAACAGGGTTAGGGCCGAAAAAAACCAAGAAAAACAGGGTTAGAGCCGAAGAAAACCATGAAAAGCCGGGTTAGAACGGAAGAAAACCAAGAAAAACAGGGTTAGAGTAGAAGAAAACCAAGAAAAACAGTTTTAGAGCCGAAGAAAACCAAGAAAAACAGGGTTAGAGCGGAAGAAAACCAAGAAAAACAGGGTTAGAGCCGGAGAAAACCAGGGAAAGCAGGGTTAGAGCCGAAAAAAAACAATAAAAACAGGGTTAGATCGGAAGAAAAACAAGAAAAGCAGGGTTAGATCGGAAGAAAACCAAGAAAAGCAGAGGTAGAGCCGAAAAAAACCAAGAAAAACAGGGGTAGAGCTGAATAAAACCAAGAAAAACAGGGTTAGAGTAGAAGAAACTAAAGAAAGGCCTGTTAGAATAAAGGAAAACCAAGAAAAACAGGGTTAGAGCCGAAAAAAACCAAGAAAAGCCGAGTTAGAACGGAAGAAAACCAAGAAAAACAGGGTTAGAGCTGAAAAAAACCAAGAAAAACAGGGTTAGAGCGGAAGAAAACCAAGAAAAACGGGTTAGAGCTGAAGAAAACCAAGAAAAACAGGGTTAGAGCCGAAGAAAACCAAGAAAAGCAGGGTTAGAGCGGAAGTAAACCAAGAAAAACAGGGTTAGAGCAGAAGAAAACCGAGAAAAACAGGGTTACAGCCGAAAAAAAACAAGAAAAACAGGATTAGAGCCAAAAAAACCCAAGAAAAACAGGGTTAGGGCCGAAAAAAACAAGAAAAACAGGGTTAGAGCCGGAAAAAAACAAGAGAAACAGGGTTAGAGCCGAAGAAAACCAAGAAAAGCCGGGTTAGAACGGAAGAAACCAAGAAAAACAGGGTTAGAGCAGCAATAAACCAAGAAAAGCCGGGTTAGAACGGAAGAAAACGAGGAAAAGCCGGGTTAGAACGGAAGAAAACCAAGAAAAACAGGGTTAGAACTAAAGAAAACCAAGAAAAACAGGGTTAGAGCCGAAGAAAACCAGGGAAAGCAGGGTTAGTGCCGAAAAAAAACAATAAAAACAGGGTTAGATCGGAAGAAAAACAAGAAAAGCAGGGTTAGATCGGAAGAAAACCAAGAAAAGCAGGGGTAGAGCCGAAAAAAACCAAGAAAAACAGGGGTAGAGCTGAATAAAACCAAGAAAAACAAAGTTAGAGCAGAAGAAACCCAAGAAAAGCCTGTTAGAATAAAAGAAAACCAAGAAAAACAGGGTTAGAGCCGAAAAAAACCAAGAAAAGCCGGGTTAGAACGGAAGAAAACCAAGAAAAACAGGGTTAGAGCTGAAAAAAAACCAAGAAAATCAGGGTTAGAGCCGAAAAAAAACAAGAAAAACAGAGTTAGAGCCGAAAAAAACCAAGAAATGCCGGGTTAGAACGGAGAAAAACAAGAAAACCAGGGTTAGAGCGGAAGAAAACCAATAAAAGCCGGGTTAGAACGGAAGAAAACCAAGAAAAACGGGGTTAGAGCGGAAGAAAACCAAGAATAGCCGGGTTAGAGCGGAAGAAAACCAAGAAAAACAGGGTTAGAGCGGAAGAAAACCAAGAAAAACAAGGTTAGAACAGAAGAAAACCAAGAAAAGCAGGGTTAGAGCCGAAAAAAATTAAGAAAAACAGGGTTAGAGCCAAAAAAAACCAAGAAAAACAGGGTTAGAGCCGAAAAAAACCAAGAAAAGACGGGTTAGAACGGAAGAAAACCAAGAAAAACAGGGTAAGAGCCAAAAAAAACCAAGAAAAGCTGGGTTAGAACGGAAGAAAACCAAAAAAAAAAAGTTTAGAGCGGAAGAAAACCAAGAAAAGCAGGGTTAGAACGGAAGTAAACCAAGAAAAACGGGGTTAGAGCCGAAGAAAACCAAGAAAAACAGGGTTATAGCGGAAGGAAACCAAGAAAAACAGGGTTAGAGCCGGCGAAAACCAAGGACAGTAGGGTTAGAGCCGAAAAAAACCAAGAAAAACAGGGTTAGAGCCGAAGAAAACAAAGAAAAACAGGGTTAGAGCCGAAGAAAACCAAGAAAAGCAGGTTAGAGCGGAAGAAAACCAAGAAAAACAGGGTTAGAGCCAAAGAAAACCAAGAAAAACAGGGTTACAGCCGAAAAAAACCAAGAAAAACAGGATTAGAGCAAAAAAAAACCAAGAAAAACAGGGTTAGAGCCGAAAAAAACCAAGAGAAACAGGGTTAGAGCCGAAGAAAACCAAGAAAAGCCGGGTTAGAACGGAAGAAACCAAGAAAAACAGGGTTAGAGCCGAAGAAAACCAAGAAAAACAGGGTTAGAACAAAAGAAAAATATGAAAAACAGGGTTAGAGCGGAAGAAAACCAAGAAAAAAAAGGTTAGAGCCGAAGAAAACCAAGAAAAACAGGGTTAGAGCCGAAGAAAACCAAGAAAAGCAGGGTTAGAGCGGAAGAAAACCAAGAAAAACAGGGTTAGAGCCAAAGAAAACCAAGAAAAACAGGGTTACAGCCGAAAAAAACCAAGAAAAACAGGATTAGAGCAAAAAAAAACCAAGAAAAACAGGGTTAGAGCCGAAAAAAACCAAGAAAAACAGGGTTAGAGCCGAAAAAACCAAGAAAAACAGGGTTAGAGCCAAAAAAAAACAAGAGAAACAGGGTTAGAGCAGAAGAAAACCAAGAAAAGCCGGGTTAGAACCGAAGAAACCAAGAAAAAAAGGGTTAGAGCCGAAGAAAACCAAGAAAAACAGGGTTAGAGACGAAGAAAACCAAGAAAAGCCGGGTTGGAACGGAAGAAAACCAAGAAAAACAGGGTTAGAGTTCAAGAAAACCAAGAAAAACAGGGTTAGAGCCGAAGAAAACCAAGAAAAACAGGGTTAGAGCGGAAGAAAACCAGGAAAAACAGGGTTAGAGCCGGAGAAAACCAGGGAAAGCAGGGTTAGAGCCGAAAAAAAACAAGAAAAACAGGGTTAGATCGGAAGTAAAACAAGAAAAGCAGGGTTAGATCAGATGAAAACCTAGAAAAGCAGGGGTAGAGCCGAAAAAAACCAAGAAAAACAGGTGTAGAGCTGAATAAAAGCAAGAAAAACAGGGTTAGAGCAGAAGAAAACCAAGAAAAGCCTGTTAGAATAAAAGAAAACCAAGAAAAACAGGGTTAGAGCCGAAAAAAACCAAGAAAAGCCGGGTTAGAACGGAAGAAAACCAAGAAAAACAGGGTAAGAGCCAAAAAAAACCAAGAAAAGCTGGGTTAGAACGGAAGAAAACCAAAAAAAAAAAGTTTAGAGCGGAAGAAAACCAAGAAAAGCAGGGTTAGAACGGAAGTAAACCAAGAAAAACGGGGTTAGAGCCGAAGAAAACCAAGAAAAACAGGGTTATAGCGGAAGGAAACCAAGAAAAACAGGGTTAGAGCCGGAGAAAACCAAGGACAGTAGGGTTAGAGCCGAAAAAAACCAAGAAAAACAGGGTTAGAGCCGAAGAAAACAAAGAAAAACAGGGTTAGAGCCGAAAAAAACCAAGAAAAAACAGGGTTAGAACGGAAGAAAAATAAGAAAAACAGGGTTAGAGCGGAAGAAAACCAAGAAAAACAAGGTTAGAGCCGAAGAAAACCAAGAAAAACAGGGTTAGAGTCGAAAAAAACCAAGAAAAGCAGGGTTAGAGCGGAAGAAAACCAAGAAAAACAGGGTTAGAGCGGAAGAAAACCAAGAAAAACAGGGTTACAGCCGAAAAAAACCAAGAAAAACAGGATTAGAGCAAAAAAAAACCAAGAAAAACAGGGTTAGAGCCGAAAAAAACCAAGAAAAACAGGGTTAGAGCCGAAAAAACCAAGAAAAACAGGGTTAGAGCCAAAAAAACCCAAGAGAAACAGGGTTAGAGCAGAAGAAAACCAAGAAAAGCCGGGTTAGAACGGAAGAAACCAAGAAAAAAAGGGTTAGAGCCGAAGAAAACCAAGAAAAACAGGGTTAGAGACGAAGAAAACCAAAAAAGCCGGGTTGGAACGGAAGAAAACCAAGAAAAACAGGGTTAGAGTTCAAGAAAACCAAGAAAAACAGGGTTAGAGCCGAAGAAAACCAAGAAAAACAGGGTTAGAGCGGAAGAAAACCAGGAAAAACAGGGTTAGAGCCGGAGAAAACCAGGGAAAGCAGCGTTAGATCGGAAGTAAAACAAGAAAAGCAGGGTTAGATCGGATGAAAACCAAGAAAAGCCGGGGTAGAGCCGAAAAAAACCAAGAAAAACAGGTGTAGAGCTGAATAAAACCAAGAAAAACAGGGTTAGAGCAGAAGAAAACCAAGAAAAGCCTGTTAGAACGGAAGAAAACCAAGAAAAACAGGGTTAGAGCTGAAGAAAACCAAGAAAAGAAGGGTTAGAGCGGAAGAAAACCAAGAAAAACAAGGGTAGAGCCGAAAAAAACCAAGAAAAACAGGGTTAGAGCGGAAGAAAACCAAGAAAAACAGGGTTAGAGCAGAAGAAAACCGAGAAAAACAGGGTTAGAGCCGAAAAAAACCAAGAAAAACAGGGTTAGAGCCGAAAAAACCAAGAAAAACAGGGTTAGAGCCGAAAAAAACCAAGGGAAACAGGGTTAGAGCCGAAGAAAACCAAGAAAAGCCGGGTTAGAACGGAAGAAACCAAGAAAAACAGGGTTAGAGCCGAAGAAAACCAAGAAAAACAGGGTTAGAGCGGAAGAAAACCAAGAAAAACAGGGTTAGAACGGAAGAAAAACAGGGAAAGCAGGGTTAGAGCCGAAAAAAAACAATAAAAACAGGGTTAGATCGGAAGAAAAACAAGAAAAGCAGGGTTAGATCGGAAGAAAACCAAGAAAAGCAGGGGTAGAGCAGAAGAAACCCAAGAAAAGCCTGTTAGAATAAAAGAAAACCAAGAAAAACAGGGTTAGAGCCAAAAAAAACAAGAAAAGCCGGGTTAGAACAAAAGAAACTAAGAAAAACAGGGTTAGAGCTGAAAAAAACCAAGAAAAACAGGGTTAGAGCCGAAAAAAAACAAGAAAAACAGGGTTAGAGCCGAAAAAAACCAAGAAAAAACAGGTTAGAACGGAGAAAAACAAGAAAACCTGGGTTAGAGCGGAAGAAAACCAATAAAAGCCGGGTTAGAACGGAAGAAAACCAAGAAAAACGGGGTTAGAGCGGAAGAAAACCAAGAAAAGCCAGGTTAGAGCGGAAGAAAACCAAGAAAAACAGGGTTAGAGCGGAAGAAAACCAAGAAAAACAAGGTTAGAACAGAAGAAAACCAAGAAAAGCAGGGTTAGAGCCGAAAAAAATTAAGAAAAACAGGGTTAGAGCCGAAAAAAACCAAGAAAAACAGGGTTAGAGCCGAAAAAAACCAAGAAAAGCCGGGTTAGAACGGAAAAAAACCAAGAAAAACAGGGTAAGAGGCAAAAAAAACCAAGAAAAGCTGGGTTAGAACGGAAGAAAACCAAAAAAAAAAAGGTTAGAGCGGAAGAAAACCAAGAAAAGCCGGGTTAGAACGGAAGTAAACCAAGAAAAACAGGGTAGAGCCGAAGAAAACCAAGAAAAACAGGGTTATAGAGGAAGGAAACCAAGAAAAACAGGGTTAGAGCCGGAGAAAACCAAGGAAAGTAGGGTTAGAGCCGAAAAAAACCAAGAAAAACAGGGTTAGAGCCGAAAAAAACCAAGAAAAACAGGGTTAGAGCCGAAAAAAACCAAGAAAAAACAGGGTTAGAACGGAAGAAAAATAAGAAAAACAGGGTTAGAGCGGAAGAAAACCAAGAAAAACGGGGTTAGAGCCGAAGAAAACCAAGAAAAACAGGGTTAGAGCGGAAGAAAACCAAGAAAAGCCAGGTTAGAGCGGAAGAAAACCAAGAAAAACAGTTTTAGAGCCGAAGAAAACCAAGAAAAACAGGGTTAGAACAGAAGAAAACCAAGAAAAGCAGGGTTAGAGCCGAAAAAAATTAAGAAAAACAGGGTTAGAGCCGAAAAAAACCAAGAAAAACAGGGTTAGAGCCGAAAAAAACCAAGAAAAGCCGGGTTAGAACGGAAAAAAACCAAGAAAAACAGGGTAAGAGGCAAAAAAAACCAAGAAAAGCTGGGTTAGAACGGAAGAAAACCAAAAAAAAAAAGGTTAGAGCGGAAGAAAACCAAGAAAAGCCGGGTTAGAACGGAAGTAAACCAAGAAAAACAGGGTTAGAGCCGAAGAAAACCAAGAAAAACAGGGTTATAGAGGAAGGAAACCAAGAAAAACAGGGTTAGAGCCGGAGAAAACCAAGGAAAGTAGGGTTAGAGCCGAAAAAAACCAAGAAAAACAGGGTTAGAGCCGAAAAAAACCAAGAAAAACAGGGTTAGAGCCGAAAAAAACCAAGAAAAAACAGGGTTAGAACGGAAGAAAAATAAGAAAAACAGGGTTAGAGCGGAAGAAAACCAAGAAAAACGGGGTTAGAGCCGAAGAAAACCAAGAAAAACAGGGTTAGAGCCGAAGAAAACCAAGAAAAGCAGGGTTAGAGCGGAAGAAAACCAAGAAAAACAGGGTTAGAGCAGAAGAAAACCGAGAAAAACAGGGTTACAGCCGAAAAAAAAAAGAAAAACAGGATTAGAGCCAAAAAAACCCAAGAAAAACAGGGTTAAAGCCGAAAAAACCCAAGAAAAACAGGGTTAGAGCCGAATAAACCAAGAAAAACAGGGTTAGAGCCAAAAAAAACCAAGAGAAACAGGGTTAGAGCAGAAGAAAACCAAGAAAAGCCGGGTTAGAACGGAAGAAACCAAGAAAAAAAGGGTTAGAGCCGAAGAAAACCAAGAAAAACAGGGTTAGAGACGAAGAAAACCAAGAAAAGCCGGGTTAGAACGGAAGAAAACCAAGAAAAGCAGGGTTAGAGCGGAGGAAAACCAAGAAAAGCAGGCTTAAAGCCGAAAAAACCCAAGAAAAACAGGGTTAGAACAGAAGAAAACCAAGAAAAGCCGGGTTAGAGCGGAAGAAAACCAGGAAAAGCCGGGTTAGAACGGAAGAAAACCAAGAAAAACAGGGTTAGAGCCGAAAAAATCCAAGAAAAACAGTGTTAGAACAGAAGAAAACCAAGAGAAGCCGGGTTAGAACGGAAGAAAACCAAGAAAAACAGGGTTAGAGCAGAAGAAAACCAAGAAAAGCAGGGTTAGAGCAGAAGAAAACCAAGAAAAGCCTGTTAGAATAAAAGAAAACCAAGAAAAGCAGGGTTAGAGCCGAAAAAAAACAAGAAAAGCCGGGTTAGAACGGAAGAAAACCAAGAAAAACAGGGTTAGAGCTGAAAAAAAACCAAGAAAAATAGGGTTAGAGCCGAAAGAAAACAAGAAAAGCAGAGTTAGAGCCGAAAAAAACCAAGAAATGCCGGGTTAGAACGCAGAAAAACAAGAAAACCAGGGTTAGAGCGGAAGAAAACCAATAAAAGCCGGGTTAGAACGGAAGAAAACCAAAAAAAACGGGGTTAGAGCTGAAGAAAACCAAGAAAAGCCGGGTTAGAGCGGAAGAAAACCAAGAAAAACAGGGTTAGAGCGGAAGAAAACCACGAAAAACGGGGTTAGAGCCGAAAGAAACCAAGAAAAGCAGGGTTAGAGCCGAAAAAATCAAGAAAAGCCGGGTTAGAACGGCAGAAAACCAAGAAAAACAGAGTTAGAGCCGAAAAAAACCAAGAAAAACAGGGTTAGACCCAAAAAAACCCAAGAAAAACAGGGTTAGATCGGAAGAAAGCCAAGAAAAGGAGGGTTAGAGCGGAAGAAAACCAAGAGAAACAGGGTTAGAGCCGAAAAAAACCAAGAAAAACAGGGGTAGAGCTGAATAAAACCAAGAAAAACAGGGTTAGAGCAGAAGAAACCCAAGAAAAGCCTGTTAGAATAAAAGAAAACCAAGAAAAACAGGGTTAGAGCCGAAAAAAAACAAGAAAAGCCGGGTTAGAACGGAAGAAAATTAAGAAAAACAGGGTTAGAGCGGAAGAAAACCAAGAAAAGCCGTGTTAGAATGGAAGAAAACCAAGATAAGCAGGGTTAGAGCGGAAGAAAACCAAGAAAAGCAGGATAAAAGCCGAAAAAAACCAAGAAAAACAGGGTTAGAATAGAAGAAAACCAAGAAAAGCCGGGTTAGAACGGAAGAAAACCGAGAAAAACAGGGTTAGAGCCGGAAAAAAAGAAGAAAAACAGGGTTAGAACAGAAGAAAACCAAGAAAAGCCGGGTTAGAACGGAAGAAAACCCACAAAAGCAGGGTTAGAGCGGAAGAAAACCAAGAAAAGCAGGCTTAAAGCCGAAAAAAACCAAGAAAAACATGGTTAGAACAGAAGAAAACCAAGAAAAGCCGGGTTAGAACGGAAGAAAACCAAGAAAAACAATGTTAGAGCCGAAAAAAACCAAGAAAAACAGGCTTAGAGCAGAAGAAAACCAAGAAAAGCCGGATTAGAACGGAAGAAAACCAAGAAAAGCAGGGTTAGAACTGAAGAAAACCAAGAAAAGCAGGGTTCGAGTGGAAGAAAACAAAAAAAAACAGGGTTAGAGCCGAAAAAAAACAAGAAAAACAGGGTTAGAGCGGAAGAAAACCAAGAAAAGCCGGGTTAGAACGGAAGAAAACCAAGAAAAACAGGGTTAGAGCCGAAAAAAAACAAGAAAAACAGGGTTAGAGTTGAAGAAAACCAAGAAAAGCCGGGTTAGAAAGGAAGAAAACCAAGAAAAGCAGGGTTAGAGCGGAAGGAAACCAAGAAAAGCAGGGTTAGAGCAGAAGGAAACCAAGAAAAGCAGGGTTGGAGCGGAAGAAAACCAAGAAAAGCAGGGTTAGAGCGAAAGAATACTAAGAAAAACAGGGTTAGAGCCGAAAAAAACCAAGAAAAATAGGGTTAGAGCGGAAGAAAACCAAGAAAAGTCGGGTTAGAACATGTAAAACCAGGAAAAGCAGGGTTAGAGCCGAAGAAAACCAAGAAAAACAGGGTTAGAGCGGAGGAAAACCAAGAAAAACAAAGTTAGAGCCGAAAAAAAACAAGAAAAACAGGGTTAGAGCGGAAGAAAACCAAGAAAAGACGGGTAAGAACGGAAGAAAACCAAGAAAAACAGGGTTCGAGCAGAAGAAAACCAAGAAAAGCAGGGTTAGACCGGAAGAAAACCAAGAAAAGCAGGGATAGAGCGGAAGAAATCCAAGAAAAGCAGGGATAGAGCGGAAGAAAACCAAGAAAAGCAGGGTTAGAGCGGAAGAAAACCAAGGAAAACAGGGTTAGAGCCGAAGAAAACCAAGAAAAACAGGGTTAGAACAGAAGAAAACCAAGAAAAGCAGGGTTAGAACGGAAGAAAGCCAAGAAAAGCAGGGTTAGAGCGGAAGAAAACCAAGAAAAGCAGGGTTAGAGCGGAGGAAAACCAAGAAAAGCAGGCTTAAAGCCGAAAAAAACCAAGAAAAACAGGGTTAGAACAGAAGAAAACCAAGAAAAGCCGGGTTCGAGTGGAAGAAAACCAAGAAAAACAGGGTTAGAGTAGAAAAAAACCAAGAAAAACAGGGTGAGAACAGAAGAAAACCAAGAAAAGCCGGGTTAGAGCGGAAGAAAACCAGGAAAAGCCGGGTTAGAACGGAAGAAAACCAAGAAAAACAGTGTTAGAGCCGAAAAAAACCAAGAAAAACAGGCTTAGAGCAGAAGAAAACCAAGAAAAGCCGGATTAGAACGGAAGAAAACCAAGAAAAGCAGGGTTAGAACTGAAGAAAATCAAGAAAAGCAGGGTTCGAGTGGAAGAAAACCAAAAAAAACAGGGTTAGAGCCGAAAAAAACCAAGAAAAACAGGGTGAGAACAGAAGAAAACCAAGAAAAGACGGGTTAGAGCGGAAGAAAACCAGGAAAAGCCGGGTTAGAACGGAAGAAAACCAAGAAAAACAGGGTTAGAGCCGAAAAAAAACAAGAAAAACAGGGTTAGAGTCGAAGAAAACCAAGAAAAGCCGGGTTAGAAAGGAAGAAAACCAAGAAAAGCAGGGTTAGAGCGGAAGAAAACCAAGAAAAGCCGGGATAGAACAGAAGAAAACCAAGAAAAGACGGGTTAGAGCGGAAGAAAACCAGAAAAAGCCAAGATAGAACGGAAGAAAACCAAGAAAAACAGGGTTACAGCCGAAAAAATCCAAGAAAAACAGGGTTAGAACAGAAGAAAACCAAGAGAAGCCGGGTTAGAACGGAAGAAAACCAAGAAAAACAGGGTTAGAGCCAAAAAAAAACAAGAAAAACAGGGTTAGAGCAGAAGAAAACCAAGAAAAGCAGGGTTAGAGCGGAAGAAAACCAGGAAAAGTTGGGTTAGAACGGAAGAAAACCAAGAAAAACAGGGTTAGAGCAGAAAAAAAAACAAGAAAAACAGGGTTAGAGCAGATGAAAACCAAGAAAAACCGGGTTAGAACTGAAGAAAACCAAGAAAAACAGGGTTAGAGCCGAAAAAAACCAAGAAAAACAGGGTTAGAGCGGAAGAAAACCAAGAAAAGCAGGGTTAGAGCGGAAGAAAACCAAGAAAAGTCGGGATAGAACGGAATAAAACCAAGAAAAACAGGGTTAGAGCAGAATAAAACCAAGAAAAGCAGGGTTAGAGCGGAAGAAAACCAAGAAAAGCAGGGTTAGAGCGGAAGAAATCCAAGAAAAGCAGGGTTAGAACGGAAGAAAACCAAGAAAAGCAGGGTTAGAGCAGAAGAAAACTAAAAAAAGCAGGCTTAAAGACGAAAAAAACCAAGAAAAACAGGGTTAGAACAGAAGAAAACCAAGAAAAGCAGGGTTAGAACGGAAGAAAACCAAGAAAAGCAGGGTTAGAGCGGAAGAAAACCAAGAAAAGCCGGGATAGAACGGAAGAAAACCAAGAAAAACAGGGTTACAGTCGAAAAAATCCAAGAAAAACAGGGTTAGAACAGAAGAAAACCAAGAGAAGCCGGGTTAGAATGGAAGAAAACCAAGAAAAACAGGGTTAGAGCCAAAAAAAACCAAGAAAAACAGGGTTAGAGCAGAAGAAAACCAAGGAAAGCCAAGTTAGAACGGAAGAAAACCAAGAAAAGCAGGCTTAAAGCCGAAAAAAACCAAGAAAAACAGGGTTAGAACAGAAGAAAACCAAGAAAAGCCGGGTTAGAACGGAAGAAAACCTAGAAAAGCCGACTTAGAACGGAAGAAAACCAAGAAAAACAGGGTTAGAGCCGAAAAAAACCAAGAAAAACAGGCTTAGAGCAGAAGAAAACCAAGAAAAGCCGGATTAGAACGGAAGAAAACCAAGAAAAGCAGGGTTAGAACTGAAGAAAACCAAGAAAAGCAGGGTTCGAGTGGAAGAAAACCAAAAAAAACAGGGTTAGAGCCGAAAAAAACCAAGAAAAACAGGGTGAGAACAGAAGAAAACCAAGAAAAGACGGGTTAGAGCGGAAGAAAACCAGGAAAAGCCGGGTTAGAACGGAAGAAAACCAAGAAAAACAGGGTTAGAGCCGAAAAAAAACAAGAAAAACAGGGTTAGAGTCGAAGAAAACCAAGAAAAGCCGGGTTAGAAAGGAAGAAAACCAAGAAAAGCAGGGTTAGAGCGGAAGAAAACCAAGAAAAGTCGGGATAGAACGGAATAAAACCAGGAAAAGCAGGGTTAGAGCCGAAGAAAACCAAGAAAAGCAGGGTTAGAGCCGAAAAAAAACAAGAAAAACAGGGTTAGAGTCGAAGAAAACCAAGAAAAGCCGGGTTAGAAAGGAAGAAAACCAAGAAAAGACGGGTTGGAGAGGAAGAAAACCAAGAAAAGCAGGGTTAGAGCCGAAGAAAACCAAGAAAAACAGGGTTAGAGCGGAGGAAAACCAAGAAAAACAAAGTTAGAGCCGAAAAAAACCAAGAAAAACAGGGTTAGAGCGGAAGAAAACCAAGAAAAGACGGGTAAGAACGGAAGAAAACCAAGAAAAACAGGGTTAGAGCAGAAGAAAACCAAGAAAAGCAGGGTTAGACCGGAAGAAAACCAAGAAAAGCAGGGTTAGAGCGGAAGAAATCCAAGAAAAACAGGGTTAGAACGGAAGAAAACCAAGAAAAGCAGGGTTAGAGCGGAAGAAAACCAAGAAAAGCAGGCTTAAAGACGAAAAAACCCAAGAAAAACAGGGTTAGAACAGAAGAAAACCAAGAAAAGCAGGGTTAGAACGGAAGAAAACCAAGAAAAGCAGGGTTAGAGCAGAAGAAAACCAAGAAAAGCAGGGTTAGAGCGGAGGAAAACCAAGAAAAGCAGGCTTAAAGCCGAAAAAAACCAAGAAAAACAGGGTTAGAACAAAAGAAAACCAAGAAAAGCCGGGTTAGAGCGGAAGAAAACCAGGAAAAGCCAGGTTAGAACAAAAGAAAACCAAGAAAAACAGGGTTTGAGCCGAAAAAATCCAAGAAAAACAGTGTTAGAACAGAAGAAAACCAAGAGAAGCCGGGTTAGAACGGAAGAAAACCAAGAAAAACAGGGTTAGAGCAGAAGAAAACCAAGAAAAGCAGGGTTAGAGCGGAAAAAAAACAGGAAAAGCCGGGTTAGAACGGAAGAAAACCAAGAAAAACAGGGTTAGAGCCGAAAAAAAACAAGAAAAGCAGGGTTAGAGCAGAAGAAAACCAAGAAAAACCGGGTTAGAACGGAAGAAAACAAACAGGGTTAGAGCCGAAAAAAACCAAGAAAAGCAGGGTTAGAGCGGAAGAAAACCAAGAAAAGCAGGCTTAAAGCCGAAAAAAACCAAGAAAAACAGGGTTAGAACAGAAGAAAACCAAGAAAAGCCAGGTTAGAAAGGAAGAAAACCAGGAAAAGCCGGGTTAGAACGGAAGAAAAGCAAGAAAAACAGGGTTAGAGCCGAAGAAAACCAAGAAAAACAGGGTTAGAGCGGAAGAAAACCAAGAAAAGAAGGGTTAGAGCCGAAAAAAAACAAGAAAAACAGGGTTAGAGCAGCAATAAACCAAGAAAAGCCGGGTTAGAACGGAAGAAAACGAGGAAAAGCCGGGTTAAAACGGAAGAGAACCAAGAAAAGCCGGGTTAGAACTAAAGAAAACCAAGAAAAACAGGGTTAGAGCCAAAAAAAACCAAGAAAAACAGGGTTAGAGCGGAAGAAAACCAAGAAAAGTCGAGTTAGAACGGAATAAAACCAGGAAAAGCAGGGTTAGAGCCGAAGAAAACGAAGAAAAGCAGGGTTAGAGCGGAAGAAAACCAAGAAAAGCAGGGTTAGAGCAGAAGAAAACCAAGAAAAGCAGGGTTAGAGCGGAAGAAAACCAAGAAAAGCAGTGTTAGAGCCGAAAATACCAAGAAAAACAGGGTGAGAACAGAAGAAAACCAAGAAAAGATGGGTTAGAGCGGAAGAAAACCTGGAAAAGCCGGGATAGAACGGAAGAAAACCAAGAAAAACAGGGTTACAGCCGAAAAAATCCAAGAAAAACAGGGTTAGAACAGAAGAAAACAAAGAGAAGCCGGGTTAGAACGGAAGAAAACCAAGAAAAACAGGGTTAGAGCCAAAAAAAAACAAGAAAAACAGGGTTAGAGCAGAAGAAAACCAAGAAAAGCAGGGTTAGAGCGGAAGAAAACCAGGAAAAGTTGGGTTAGAACGGAAGAAAACCAAGAAAAACAGGGTTAGAGCAGAAAAAAAAACAAGAAAAACAGGGTTAGAGCCGAAAAAAACCAAGAAAAACAGGGTTAGAGCGGAAGAAAACCAAGAAAAGCAGGGTTAGAGCGGAAGAAAACCAAGAAAAGTCGGGATAGAACGGAATAAAACCAGGAAAAGCAGGGTTAGAGCCGAAGAA
>NW_028188977.1:287500-300000 GCF_054131305.1 Coturnix japonica
TTTTTTGGCTCTAACCCTGTTTTTCTTGGTTTTCTTCCGTTCTAACCCGGCTTTTCTTGTTTTTTTTCCGCTCTAACCCTGTTTTTCCTGGTTTTCTTCCGTTCAAACCCGGCTTTTCTTGGTTTTCTTCTGCTCTAACCCTGTGTTTTTGGTTTTCTTCCGTTCTAACCCGGCTTTTCTTGATTTTCTTCCGCTCTAACCCTGTTTTTCTTGGTTTTGTTCCGTTCTAACCCAGCTTTTCTTAGTTCTTTTCGTCTCAAACCTTGTTTTTCTTGGTTTTTTTCGGCTCTAACCCTGTATTTCTTGGTTTTTTTCGGCTCTAACCCTGTCTTTCTTGGTTTTTTTCGGCTCTAACCCTGTTTTTCTTTGTTTTCTTCCGTTCTAACCCGGTTTTTCTTGGTTTTATTCTGCTCTAACCCTGCTTTTCTTGTTTTTTTTCGGCTCTAACCCTGTTTTTCTTGGTTTTCTTCCGTTCTAACCCAGATTTTCCTGGTTTTTTTTTGCTCTAACCCTGCTTTTCTTGGTTTTCTTCTGCTCTAACCCTGTTTTTCTTGGTTTTCTTCCGCTCTAACCCTGCTTTTACTGGTTTTCTTCCGCTCTAACCCTGTTTATTGTTTTTTTTCGTCTCTAAACCTGCTTTTCTTGATTATTTTCGGCTCTTACCCTGTTTTTCTTGGTTTTCTTCCGCTCTAACCCTGTTTTTCTTGGTTTTTTTTCGGCTATAACCTTGTTTTTCTTGGTTTTATTGGTTAGGGTTAGGTTAGGGTTAGGGTTAGGGTTAGGGTTAGGGTTAGGGTTAGGGTTAGGGGTAGAGTTAGGGTTAGGGTTAGGGTTAGGGTTAGGGTTAGGGCTAGAGTAGGTTTAGGGTTAGGGTTAGGGTTAGGGTTAGGGTTAAGATTAGGGTTAGGGTTAGGGTTAGGGTTATGGTTAGGGTTAGGGTTAGGGTTAGGGTTAGGGTTAGGGGTAGGGTTAGGGTTAGGGTTAGGGTTAGGGTTAGGGTTAGGGCTAGGGTTAGGGTTACGGTTAGGGTTAGGGTTAGGGTTAGGGTTAGGGTTAGGGCTAGGGTTAGGGTTAGGGTTAGGGTTAGGGTTAGGGTTAGGGCTAGAGTAGGGTTAGGGTTAGGCTTAGGGTTAGGGTTAGGGTTAGGGGTAGGGTTAGGGTTAGGGTTAGGGTTAGGGCTAGGGTTAGGGTTACGGTTAGGGTTAGGGTTAGGGTTAGGGTTAGGGTTAGGGCTAGGGTTAGGGTTAGGGTTAGGGTTAGGGTTAGGGTTAGGGTTAGGGCTAGAGTAGGGTTAGGGTTAGGGTTAGGGTTAGGGCTAGGGTTAGGGTTAGGGTTAGGTGTAGGGTTAGGGTTAGGGTTAGGGTTAGGGTTAGGGTTAGGGTTAGGGTTAGGGTTAGGGCTAGGGTTAGGGTTAGGGTTAGGGTTAGGGCTAGAGTAGGGTTAGGGTTAGGGTTAGTGTTAGGGTTAGGGTTAGGGTTAGGGTTAGGGTAGGGTTATTGTTAGGGTTAGGGTTAGGGTTAGGGTTAGGGTTAGGGTTCGGGTAGGGTTAGGGTTAGGGTTAGGGTTAGGGCTAGAGTAGGGTTAGGGTTAGGGTTAGGGTTAGGGCTAGGGTTAGGGTTAGGGTTAGGGTTAGGGTTAGGGTAGGGTTAGGGTTAGGGTTAGGGTTAGGGTTAGGATTAGGTTAGGGTTAGGGTTATGGTTAGGGTTAGGGTTAGGGTTAATGTTTTTTTTTCTTGGTTTTTTTTGGCTCTAACCCTGTTTTTCTTGGATTTCTTCCCCTCTAACCCTGTTTCTTTTGGTTTTCTTCCGCTCTAACCTGGCTTTTCTTGGTTTTTTTCGGCTCTAACCCATTTTTTCATGGTTTTCTTCCGCTCTAACCCTGTTTTTCTTGGTTTTCTTCCGCTCTAACCCTGGTTTTATTCGTTTTCTTCCGCTCTAACCCTGTTTTTCTTGGTTTTTTTTCGGCTATAACCTTGTTTTTCTTGGTTTTAGTGGTTAGGGTTAGGTTAGGGTTAGGGTTAGGGTTAGGGTTAGGGTTAGGGCTTGAGTAGGGTTAGGGTTAGGGCTGGGGTTAGGGTTAGGTTTAGGGTTAGGGTTAGGGTTAGGGTTAGGGTTAGGGTTAGGGTAGGGTTAGGGTTAGGGTTAGGGTTAGGGTTAGGGTTAGGGTTAGGGTTAGGGTTAGGGTTACGGTTAGGGTTAGGGTTAGGGTTAGGGTTAGGGTGAGGGTTAGGGTTTTTTTTCTTGTTTTTTTTCGGCTCTAACCCTGTTTTTCTTGGTTTACTTCCGCTCTAACCCGGCTTTTCTTGGTATTTTTTAGGCTCTAACCCTGTTTTTCTTGGTTTTTTTCGGCTCTAACCCTGTTTTTCTTGGTTTTTTTCGGCTCTAACCCCGTTTTTCTTGGTTTTTTTCCTCTCTAAACATGTTTTTCTTGGTTTTCTTCGGCTCTAACCCCGTTTTTCTTGGTTTTCTTCCGTTCTAATCCTGCTTTTCTTGGTTTTCTTCGGCTCTAACCCTGTTTATCATTGGTTTTATTCCGCTCGAACCCTGTTTTTCTTGTTTTTTTTCGGCTCTAACCCGGCTTTTCTTGTTTTTTTTCGGCTCTAACCCTGTTTTTCTTGGTTTTCTCCAGCTCTAACCCTGTTTTTCTTGGGTTTCTTCCGCTCTAACCCTGGTTTTCTTGTTTTCTTTCGGCTCTAACCCTCTTTTTCTCGGTTTTTTTCGGCTCTAACCCTGTTTTTTTGGATTTTTCGGCTCTAACCCTGGCATTTCATGTTTTTTTTTGGCTCTTACCCAGTTTTCCTTGGTTTTCTTCCGTTCTAACCCGGCTTGTCATGGTTTTCTTCCGCTCTAACCCTGTTTTTCTTGGTTTTCTTCCGTTCTAACCCGGTTTTTCTTGGTTTTCTTCCGCTCTAACCCTGTTTTTCTTGGTTTTCTTCCGCTCTAACCCTGTTTTTCTTGGTTTTCTTCGGCTCTAACCCTGTTTATCTTGGTTTTCTTCCGCTCTAACCCTGTTTATCTTGGTTTTATTCCGCTCTAACCCTGTTTTTCTTGGATTTTTTCGGCTCTAACCCTGTTTTTCTTGGTTTTCTTCCGCTGTAACCCTGTTTTTCTTGGTTTTCTTCGGCTCTAACCCTGTTTTTCTTGGTTTTTTTCGGCTCTAACCCCGTTTTTCTTGGTTTTCTTCTGCTCTAAGCATGTTTTTCTTGCTTTTCTTCGGCTCTAACCCCGTTTTTCTTGGTTTTCTTCCGTTCTAACCCGGCTTTTCATGGATTTTTTCGGCTCTAACCCTGTTTTTCTTGGTTTCTTTTGGCTCTAACCCTGTTTTTCTTGGTTTTTTTCGGCTCTAACCCTGTTTTTCTTGGTTTTCTTCGGCTCTAACCCTGTTTTTCTTGGTTTTCTTCCCTTTTAACCCGTCTTTTTTTTGTTTTTTTCGGCTCTTACCCTGTTTTTCTTGGTTTTCTTTTGTTCTGACCCGGCTTTTTTGGTTTTTTCGGCTCTAACCCTGTTTTTCTTGGATTTTCGGCTCTAACCCTGTTTTTCTTGGTTTTCTTCCGCTCTAACCCTATTTTGCTTGGTTTTCTTCCGTTCTAGCCCGGCTTTTCTTGGTCTTCTTCCGCTCTAGCCCTGCTTTTCTTGTTTTTTTTCGGCTCTAACCCTGTTTTTCTTGGTTTTCTAACGTTCTAAGCCGGCTATTCTTGGATTTTTTCGGCTCTAACCCTGTTTTTCTTGGTTTTTTTTGTCTCTAACCCTGTTTTTCTTGGTTTTCTTCCGCTCTAACACTGCTTTTCTTGGTTTTCTTCGGCTCTAACCCCGTTTTTCTTGGCTTTCTTCCGTTCTAGTTCGGCTTTTCTTGGATTTTTTCGGCTCTAACCCTGTTTTTCTTGGTTTTATTTGGTTCTAACCCTGTTTTTCTTGGTTTTATTCCTCTCTAACCCTGCTTTTCTTGGTTTTCTTCCATTCTAACCCGGCTTTTCTTGGATTTTTTCATCTCTAACCCTGTTTTTCTTGGTTTTCTTTTGTTCTAACCCTGTTTTTCTTGGTTTTTTTCGGCTCTAACCCTGTGTTTCTTCGTTTATTTCGGATCTAACCCTGTTTTTCTTGGTTTTATTTCGCTCTAACCCTGTTTTTCTTGGTTTTCTTCGGCTCTAACCCTGTTTCTCTTGGTTTTCATACGCTCTAACCCTGTTTCTCCTGGTTTTATTTCGCTCTAACCCTGTTTTTCTTGGTTTTCTTCCGCTCTAACCTTGTTTTTCTTGGTTTGTTTCGGCTCTAACCCTGTTTTTCTTGGTTTTCTTCCGGTCTAACCCGGCTTTTCTTGGTTTTCTTCCTCTCTAACCCTGTTTTTCTTGGTTTTCTTCCGTTCTAACCCGGCTTTTCTTAGTTGTTTTCGTCTCTAACCTTGTTTTTCTTGGTTTTTTTCGGCTCTAACCCTGTTTTTCTTGGTTTTTTTCGGCTCTAACCCTGTTTTTCTTGGTTTTCTTCCGCTCTAACCCTGCTTGTATTGGTTTTCTTCCGCTCTAACCCTGTTTTTGTTGGTTTTCTTCCGTTCTAACCCGGCTTTTCTTGGTTTTCTTCCGTTCTAACCCTGTTTTTCTTGGTTTTTTTCGGCTCTAACCCTGTTTTTCTTGTTTTTTTTCGGCTCTAACCCTGTTTTCCTTGGTTTTCTTCCGCTCTAACCCAGCTTTTCTTGGTTTTTTTCGGCTCTAACCCTTTTTTTCTTGTTTTTTTTCGGCTCTAACCCTGCTTTTCTTGGTTTTCTTCCGCTCTAACCCAGGTTTTCTTGGTTTTTTTCGGCTCTAACCCTTTTTTCCTTGTTTTTTTTCGGCTCTAACCCTGCTTTTCTTGGTTTTCTTCCGCTCTAACCATGTTTTTCTTGGTTTTTTTCGGCTCTAACCCCGTTTTTCTTGGTTTTCTTACGTACTAATCCTGTTTTTCTTGGTTTTCTTCCGGTCTAACCCTGTTTTTCTTGTTTTTTTTCGGCTCTAACCCTCTTTTTCTTGGTTTTTTTCGGCTCTAACCCCGTTTTTCTTGGTTTTCTTCCGCTCTAACCAAGTTTTTTCATGGTTTTTTTCGGCTCTAACCCTGTTTTTCTTGGGTTTCTTCCGCTCTAACACTGTTTTTCTTGGTTTTCTTCCGCTCTAACCCTGTTTTTCTTGGTTTTCTTCCGTTCTAACCCGGCTTTTCTTTGTTTTTTTTCCGCTCTAACCCTGTTTTTCTTGGTTTTATTTGGCTCTAACCTTGTTTTTCTTGTTTTTCTTCGGCTCTAACCCTGTTTTTCTTGGTCTTCTTCCGCTCTAGCCCTGCTTTTCTTGTTTTTTTTCGGCTCTAACCCTGTTTTTCTTGGTTTTCTAACGTTCTAAGCCGGCTATTCTTGGATTTTTTCGGCTCTAACCCTGTTTTTCTTGGTTTTTTTTGTCTCTAACCCTGTTTTTCTTGGTTTTCTTCCGCTCTAACACTGCTTTTCTTGGTTTTCTTCGGCTCTAACCCCGTTTTTCTTGGCTTTCTTCCGTTCTAGTTCGGCTTTTCTTGGATTTTTTCGGCTCTAACCCTGTTTTTCTTGGTTTTATTTGGTTCTAACCCTGTTTTTCTTGGTTTTATTCCTCTCTAACCCTGCTTTTCTTGGTTTTCTTCCATTCTAACCCGGCTTTTCTTGGATTTTTTCATCTCTAACCCTGTTTTTCTTGGTTTTCTTTTGTTCTAACCCTGTTTTTCTTGGTTTTTTTCGGCTCTAACCCTGTGTTTCTTCGTTTATTTCGGATCTAACCCTGTTTTTCTTGGTTTTATTTCGCTCTAACCCTGTTTTTCTTGGTTTTCTTCGGCTCTAACCCTGTTTCTCTTGGTTTTCATACGCTCTAACCCTGTTTCTCCTGGTTTTATTTCGCTCTAACCCTGTTTTTCTTGGTTTTCTTCCGCTCTAACCTTGTTTTTCTTGGTTTGTTTCGGCTCTAACCCTGTTTTTCTTGGTTTTCTTCCGGTCTAACCCGGCTTTTCTTGGTTTTCTTCCTCTCTAACCCTGTTTTTCTTGGTTTTCTTCCGTTCTAACCCGGCTTTTCTTAGTTGTTTTCGTCTCTAACCTTGTTTTTCTTGGTTTTTTTCGGCTCTAACCCTGTTTTTCTTGGTTTTTTTCGGCTCTAACCCTGTTTTTCTTGGTTTTCTTCCGCTCTAACCCTGCTTGTATTGGTTTTCTTCCGCTCTAACCCTGTTTTTGTTGGTTTTCTTCCGTTCTAACCCGGCTTTTCTTGGTTTTCTTCCGTTCTAACCCTGTTTTTCTTGGTTTTTTTCGGCTCTAACCCTGTTTTTCTTGTTTTTTTTCGGCTCTAACCCTGTTTTCCTTGGTTTTCTTCCGCTCTAACCCAGCTTTTCTTGGTTTTTTTCGGCTCTAACCCTTTTTTTCTTGTTTTTTTTCGGCTCTAACCCTGCTTTTCTTGGTTTTCTTCCGCTCTAACCCAGCTTTTCTTGGTTTTTTTCGGCTCTAACCCTTTTTTCCTTGTTTTTTTTCGGCTCTAACCCTGCTTTTCTTGGTTTTCTTCCGCTCTAACCATGTTTTTCTTGGTTTTTTTCGGCTCTAACCCCGTTTTTCTTGGTTTTCTTACGTACTAATCCTGTTTTTCTTGGTTTTCTTCCGCTCTAACCCTGTTTTTCTTGTTTTTTTTCGGCTCTAACCCTCTTTTTCTTGGTTTTTTTCGGCTCTAACCCCGTTTTTCTTGGTTTTCTTCCGCTCTAACCAAGTTTTTTCATGGTTTTTTTCGGCTCTAACCCTGTTTTTCTTGGGTTTCTTCCGCTCTAACACTGTTTTTCTTGGTTTTCTTCCGCTCTAACCCTGTTTTTCTTGGTTTTCTTCCGTTCTAACCCGGCTTTTCTTTGTTTTTTTTCCGCTCTAACCCTGTTTTTCTTGGTTTTATTTGGCTCTAACCTTGTTTTTCTTGTTTTTTTTCGGCTCTAACCCTGTTTTTCTTGGTTTTCTTCCGTTCTAACCCGGCTTTTCTTGGTTTTTTTCGGCTCTAACCCTGTTTTTCTTGGTTTTCTTTTGTTCTAACCCTGTTTTTCTTGTTTTTTTTCGGCTCCAAACCGGCTTTTCTTGGTTTTCTTCTGCTCTAACCCTTTTTATCTTGGTTTTCTTCCGCTCTAACCCTGTTTTTCTTGGTTTTCTTCTGCTCTAACCCTGTTTTTCTTGGTTTTTTTCGGCTCTAACCCTGTTTTTCTTGGTTTATTCCGGCTCTAACCCTGTTTTTCTTGGTTTTTTTCGGCTCTAACCCTTCTTTTCTTTGTTTTCTTCGGCTCTAACCCTGTTTTTCTTGGTTTCTTTCGGCTCTAACCCTTTTTTTCTTGGTTTTCTTCCGTTCTAAGCCGGCTTTTCTTGGTTTTCTTCGGCTCTAACCCTGTTTTTCTTGGTTTTTTCCGCACTAACCCTGCTTTTCTTGTTTTTTTTCGGCTCTAACCCTGTTTTTCTTGGTTTTCTCCAGCTCTAACCCTGTTTTTCTTGGTTTTCTTCCGCTCTAACCCCGTTTTTCTTTGTTTTCTTCCGCTCTAACCCTGTTTATCTTGGTTTTATTCCACTCTAACACTGTTTTTCTTGGTTTTCTTCCGCTCTAACCCTGTTTTTCTTGCTTTTTTTCGGATCTAACCCTGTTTTTCTTGGTTTTCTTCCGCTCTAACCCTGCTTTTACTGGTTTTCTTCCGCTCTAACCCTGTTTTTCTTGGTTTTTTTCGTCTCTAAACCTGCTTTTCTTGATTTTTCTCGGCTATAACCCTGTTTTTCTTGGTTTTCTTCCGCTCTAACCCTGTTTTTCTTGGTTTTTTTCGGCTCTAACCCTGTTTTTCTTGGTTTTCTTCCGCTCTAACCCTGTTTTTCTTGGATTTTTCGGCTCTAACCCTGTTTTTCTTGGTTTTCTCCGGCACTAACCATGTTTTTCTTGGTTTTCTTCCGCTCTAACACTGTTTATCTTGGTTTATTTCGGCTCTAACCCTGATTTTCATCGGTTTCTTCCGCTCTAACTTTGTTTTTCTTGGTTTTCTTCGGCTCTAACCCCGTTTTTCTTGGTTTTCTTCCGTTATAACTCTGCTTTTCTTGGTTTTCTTCCGCTCTAACCCTGTTTTTCTTGGTTTTCTTCTGTTCTAACCCGGCTTTTCTTGGTTTTTTTCGGCTCTAACCCTGTTTTTCTTGGTTTTCTTCGGCTCTAACCCTGTTTTTCTTGGTTTTCTTACGTTCTAACCCGGCTTTTCTTTGTTTTTTTCGGCTCTAACCCTGTTTTTCTTGGTTTTATTTGGCTCTAACCTTGTTTTTCTTGTTTTTCTTCGGCTCTAACCCTGTTTTTCTTGGTTTTCTTCCGTTCTAACCCGGCTTTTCTTGGTTTTTTTCGGCTCTAACCCTGTTTTTCTTGGTTTTCTTTTGTTCTAACCCTGTTTTTCTTGTTTTTTTTCGGCTCCAAACCGGCTTTTCTTGGTTTTCTTCTGCTCTAACCCTTTTTATCTTGGTTTTCTTCCGCTCTAACCCTGTTTTTCTTTGTTTTCTTCTGCTCTAACCCTGTTTTTCTTGGTTTTTTTCGGCTCTAACCCTGTTTTTCTTGGTTTATTCCGGCTCTAACCCTGTTTTTCTTGGTTTTTTTCGGCTCTAACCCTTCTTTTCTTTGTTTTCTTCGGCTCTAACCCTGTTTTTCTTGGTTTCTTTCGGCTCTAACCCTTTTTTTCTTGGTTTTCTTCCGTTCTAAGCCGGCTTTTCTTGGTTTTCTTCGGCTCTAACCCTGTTTTTCTTGGTTTTTTCCGCACTAACCCTGCTTTTCTTGTTTTTTTTCGGCTCTAACCCTGTTTTTCTTGGTTTTCTCCAGCTCTAACCCTGTTTTTCTTGGTTTTCTTCCGCTCTAACCTTGTTTTTCTTTGTTTTCTTCCGCTCTAACCCTGTTTATCTTGGTTTTATTCCACTCTAACACTGTTTTTCTTGGTTTTCTTCCGCTCTAACCCTGTTTTTCTTGCTTTTTTTCGGATCTAACCCTGTTTTTCTTGGTTTTCTTCCGCTCTAACCCTGCTTTTACTGGTTTTCTTCCGCTCTAACCCTGTTTTTCTTGGTTTTTTTCGTCTCTAAACCTGCTTTTCTTGATTTTTCTCGGCTATAACCCTGTTTTTCTTGGTTTTCTTCCGCTCTAACCCTGTTTTTCTTGGTTTTTTTCGGCTCTAACCCTGTTTTTCTTGGTTTTCTTCCGCTCTAACCCTGTTTTTCTTGGATTTTTCGGCTCTAACCCTGTTTTTCTTGGTTTTCTCCGGCACTAACCATGTTTTTCTTGGTTTTCTTCCGCTCTAACACTGTTTATCTTGGTTTATTTCGGCTCTAACCCTGATTTTCATCGGTTTCTTCCGCTCTAACCCTGTTTTTCTTGGTTTTCTTCGGCTCTAACCCCGTTTTTCTTGGTTTTCTTCCGTTATAACTCTGCTTTTCTTGGTTTTCTTCCGCTCTAACCCTGTTTTTCTTGGTTTTCTTCTGTTCTAACCCGGCTTTTCTTGGTTTTTTTCGGCTCTAACCCTGTTTTTCTTGGTTTTCTTCGGCTCTAACCCTGTTTTTCTTGGTTTTCTTACGTTCTAACGCGGCTTTTCTTGTATTTTATCGGCTCTAACCCTGTTTTTCTTGGTTTTCTTTTGTTCTAACCCGGCTTTTCTTGGTTTTTTCGGCTCTAACCCTGTTTTTCTTGTTTTTTTTCTGCTATAACCTTGTTTTTCTTGGTTTTCCTCCGCTCTAACCCTTCTTTTCTAGGTTTTCTTCCGCTCTAACTCTGTTTTTCTTGGTTTTTTTCGGCTCTAACCCTGCTTTTCTTGGTTTTCTTCGGCTCTAACCCTGTTTTTCTTGGTTGTCTTCGGCTCTAACCTTGTTTTTCTTGGTTTTCTTCCGCTCTAACCCTGTTTTTCTTATTTTTCTTCCGTTCTAACCCTGTTTTTCTTGGTTTTTTTCGGCTCTGACCCTGTTCATCATGGTTTTCTTCCGCTCTAACCCTGTTTTTCTTGGTTTTCTTCCGTTCTAACACAGTTTTTCTTGTTTTTTTTCGGCTCTAACCCTGTTTTTCTTGGTTTTCTTCGGCTCTAACCCTGTTTTTCTTGGTTTTCTTCCGCTCTAACCCTGTTTTTCTTGGTTTTCTTCCGTTCTAACCCGGCTTTTCTTGGTTTTCTTCTGCTCTAACCCTGATTTTCTTGGTTTTTTTCCGTTCTAACACTGTTTTTCTTGGTTTTTTTCGGCTCTAACCCTGATTTTCTTGGTTTTCTTCCGTTCTAACCCGGCTTTTCTTGGTTTTCTTCGGCTATAACCCTGTTTTTCTTGGTTTATTCCGCTCTAACCCTGCCTTTCTTGGTTTTTTTCGGCTCTAACCCTGTTTTTCTTGGTTTTCTTCAGCTCTAACCCTGGTTTTCTTGGTTTTCTTCTGCTCTAACCCTGTTTTTCTTGGTTTTTTTCAGCTCTAACCCTGTTCATCATGGTTTTCTTCCGCTCTAACCCTGTTTTTCTTGGTTTTCTTCCGTTCTAACACTATTTTTCTTGTTTTTTTCCGGCTCTAACCCTGTTTTTCTTGGTTTTCTTCGGCTCTAAACCTGTTTTTCTTGGTTTTCTTCCGTTCTAACCCGGCTTTTCTTGGTTTTCTTCCGCTCTAACCCTGCTTTTCTTGTTTTTTTTCGGCTCCAACCCTGTTTTTCTTGGTTTTCTTCCGTTCTAACCCTGCTTTTCTTGGATTTTTTCGGCTCTAACCCTGTTTTTCTTGGATTTTTTTTGGCTCTAACCCTGTTTTTCTTGGTTTTCTTCAGCTCTAACCCTGTTTTTCTTGGTTTTCTTCCATTCTAACCCGACTTTTCTTGGATTTTTTCGGCTCTAACCCTGTTTTTCTTGGTTTACTTTTGTTCTAACCCGGCTTTTCTTGGTTTTTTTCGGCTCTAACCCTGTTTTTCTTGGTTTATTCCGGATCTAACCCTGTTTTTCTTGGTTTTCTTCGGCTCTAACCCTGTTTTTCTTTTTTTCTTCGGCTCTAACCCTGTTTTTCTTGGTTTTCTTCCGCTCTAACCCTGTTTCTCTTTGTTTTATTCCGCTCTAACCCTGTTTTTCTTGGTTTTCTTCCGCTCTAACCCTGTTTTTCTTGGTTTTTTTCGGCTCTAACCCTGTTTTTCTTGGTTTTCTTCCGCTCTAACCCTGTTTTTCTTGGATTTTTCGGCTCTAACCCTGTTTTTCTTGGTTTTCTCCGGCACTAACCATGTTTTTCTTGGTTTTCTTCCGCTCTAACACTGTTTATCTTGGTTTATTTCGGCTCTAACCCTGATTTTCATCGGTTTCTTCCGCTCTAACCCTGTTTTTCTTGGTTTTCTTCGGCTCTAACCCCGTTTTTCTTGGTTTTCTTCCGTTATAACTCTGCTTTTCTTGGTTTTCTTCCGCTCTAACCCTGTTTTTCTTGGTTTTCTTCTGTTCTAACCCGGCTTTTCTTGGTTTTTTTCGGCTCTAACCCTGTTTTTCTTGGTTTTCTTCGGCTCTAACCCTGTTTTTCTTGGTTTTCTTTTGTTCTAACCCGGCTTTTCTTGGTTTTTTCGGCTCTAACCCTGTTTTTCTTGTTTTTTTTCTGCTATAACCTTATTTTTCTTGGTTTTCCTCCGCTCTAACCCTTCTTTTCTAGGTTTTCTTCCGCTCTAACTCTGTTTTTCTTGGTTTTTTTCGGCTCTAACCCTGCTTTTCTTGGTTTTCTTCGGCTCTAACCCTGTTTTTCTTGGTTGTCTTCGGCTCTAACCTTGTTTTTCTTGGTTTTCTTCCGCTCTAACCCTGTTTTTCTTATTTTTCTTCCGTTCTAACCCTGTTTTTCTTGGTTTTTTTCGGCTCTGACCCTGTTCATCATGGTTTTCTTCCGCTCTAACCCTGTTTTTCTTGGTTTTCTTCCGTTCTAACACAGTTTTAATTGTTTTTTTTCGGCTCTAACCCTGTTTTTCTTGGTTTTCTTCGGCTCTAACCCTGTTTTTCTTGGTTTTCTTCCGCTCTAACCCTGTTTTTCTTGGTTTTCTTCCGTTCTAACCCGGCTTTTCTTGGTTTTCTTCTGCTCTAACCCTGATTTTCTTGGTTTTTTTCCGTTCTAACACTGTTTTTCTTGGTTTTTTTCGGCTCTAACCCTGATTTTCTTGGTTTTCTTCCGTTCTAACCCGGCTTTTCTTAGTTTTCTTCGGCTATAACCCTGTTTTTCTTGGTTTTTTCGGCTCTAACCCTGCCTTTCTTGGTTTTTTTCGGCTCTAACCCTGTTTTTCTTGGTTTTCTTCAGCTCTAACCCTGGTTTTCTTGGTTTTCTTCCGCTCTAACCCTGTTTTTCTTGGTTTTTTTCAGCTCTAACCCTGTTCATCATGGTTTTCTTCCGCTCTAACCCTGTTTTTCTTGGTTTTCTTCCGTTCTAACACTATTTTTCTTGTTTTTTTCCGGCTCTAACCCTGTTTTTCTTGGTTTTCTTCGGCTCTAAACCTGTTTTTCTTTGTTTTCTTCCGTTCTAACCCGGCTTTTCTTGGTT